>NW_027444576.1:15000-20702 GCF_048569485.1 Anomaloglossus baeobatrachus | reverse complement strand
TCCATTCCCAGGTCAGGGTTGCCATTCTTACAGATAACGACCCCGCTTTTCACCATAGATATATGGTCAAAGTATGCACCGGCTTCCGTATGGGATCTGGCACCACTTCCCAGGTATATACTGGGCATATCACACCTCAAATGTAATGCCTTATTTACCCTAAAGAGGATACCTTTACATATTTGATTAGTAATTTGCCTATATATTGGCTTGTTTCATACATAAGATGCCTTTTTTGCATTTTCTGAAGTGTCAGACATGAGAAATGTAGTGTAGAAGGCATATGCAAATCAGGCTGGAAGTGCATGGGGGCGTGTCATTGCACTGTTCCTTGCCCTCAGTGCACTAATTGTCATAAAGAGTTTTGCACAAACATTGCCAACTGTCATGGCGGCGTTGGCCTCTGTTTAGATTGCAGATTCTCATACTCCTCCCCATGGTTTCTCTGGTGTCTGGGATCAATACAGGCAGACTCAGGCATTGACCTGCTGTGTGCTGATTCATAAACAAGCTAGCAAGAGTTAATCTCTGCTGGTCTGCTTGCTCTTTTGATCACATGTTGTAGGGAGGCCTATCACATCTGCTCCCCTCCTATTTATGCTGGTTGAAACCTTCCACCCATGCCAGCTATAGTTTGTCTTTATTGGTCTATGACTTGTGATGTCCTAGCCTTACTGGTGAAAGTTGTGCTTATTGCTTGGAGCAGTTGTGGAGTTTACCCTTGTTGTTTTGTAGCTTCCTTCCTGCTCTTGTTTTTCCTCCTAAACCTCTTATTGTCTTTACCTTTGTGTGTGTGTGTTCTGTGACAGAGTTTTGGTTTTCCGTTGTCTGTCTTTATATGTGGGTTTCATCATACTTCTGTCCCGTCCCTCCCTGGTGGGAGGGGGAATCAGATCAGGACTGGTCAGGAGTAGGACCAGGAAGGAGGCTCAGACCTCTCCACCATCAGGAGTATCCCTAAGGATAGGGCTAGCATAGGGGACAGATTAGGAGCCCCAATTCCTAGCTATCCCAAGGTCATCATGACACTTCCATCCTATTTTCATATACCTTTTACAATGACTGGCACATCGGATCTCTACAAAGAAGGTATCAAATTAGGTTATTTTCATATTCCATGTGGATCTCTCTTATTCCTCTATTATTGTAGGTTGTTCTGACCCTGTATGGTTCAGAGGGGCAGTCTGACCCCCACCTCCTGTCAGATTCGGATAAGCAGATATTTCACAGAGGGGCGGTTGATGTTTTCCTCCTAAAGACACGATACCTGGGGGAGCTGCACAGCCTGAGACTTTGGCACAGTAACTCTGGAGCCAGCCCTTCCTGGTAATTGAATGCAAGGAGCAGATTAATAAGACTGCTGGAGATTTATTTTTGGAATCCGTGACATTACTTCACTCCCCGATTCTTGCATCTTGTTTTTTTTATTGTGACAGGTACGTGCACCGTGTCTCGGTGACTGATCTGGCTGCTGAGAAGACCTGGTACTTCCTTTGCGACTCTTGGCTCTCGTCCGACTTTGCCGATTGCCAGATGGACCGAATCTTTGCATCTGCCTCTAAAGCCAACTTAATGAGTCTGAGGTATGGCATCCCATCAGATATGACGACAGGACACGCCAAATACATTTTTAATGTAACGGTTTTCCACATTTTTGTAGATAGATACACCATATGGAGAAGGAGAAAACTATTGGACATATGTCTTCATCACTGAATTTAGGATTTTTCCTTTGCCTCGGAGTATATCCTCCGGCCCCTCGCTTCTCCCCCATTTCACAACTTCAGGCCCTCTCCCACCGGTGTATATCCTCCGGCTCCTTGCCCCCAGTGTACAAAATCAGACCCTCTCCAAACAGAGTATTTCCTCCACCCCCTTGCCCCCAGTGTACAACATCTGACCCTCTCCAACCAGTGTATATCTTCATGCCCCCAGTGCACAATACCTGGCCATCTCCCACCGATGTATATCCTCCGGCCCCTTGCTTCTCCCCCATTTCACAACTTCAGGCCCTCTCCCACCGGTGTATATCCTCCAGCTCCTTGCCCCCAGTGTACAACATCTGACCCTCTAAAACCAGTGTATATCTTCATGCCCCCAGTGCACAATACCTGGCCATCTCCCACCGATCTATATCCTCCGGCCCCTTGCTTCTCCCCCATTGCATAACTTCAGGCCCTCTCCCACCGATGTATATCCTCCGGCTCCTTGCCCCCAGTGTACAAAATAAGATACTATCCAAACAGTGTATATCCTCCAGCCCCTTGCCCCCAGTGCACAACATCAGGCCCTCTCCCACCGGTGTATGTCCTCTGGCCCTTTGCCGCCAGTGCACAACATCAGGCCCTCTCCCACCAGTGTATATCCTCCGTCCCCTTGCCCCATCGCACAACAGCAGGCCCTCTCCCACCGGTGTATATCCTCTGGCCTCTTGCCCCAAGTGCATCTTCTATGAAGAGCCCCGTCCAATGATATGTACCCCTATTGATGATACTTTTGCCTTCCCCCGTTTTATGTTTGCAGGTATCTGCTATTCTCAGGCACCGTAGAGAAATTTCTCAAAGATCACCTGTGGTTTTCAACATCATGGGTACAACATCAAAGTCCCTCTCCAATCGGAGTATATCCTCAGGCCCCTTGCCCACATTGCAAAACATCAGGCCCTCTCCCACCATTGTATATCCTCCGGCCCCTTGACCCCAGTGCACAACATCAGGCCCTCTCCCCCTGCTGTATATCCTCCGGCCCTTTGCCCCCAGTCCACAACATCAAATACTCTCCCACTGGTGTATATCCTCTAGTCTTTTGCCTGCAGTTAACATTATCAGGCTTTCTCCCACCAGTGTATATTCCACAGCCCCTTGCCCCTAGTGTACAACATCAGGCCCTCTCCAACCGGTGTATATCCTACGGCCCCTTGCCCCTAGTGTACAACATAAGGCCCTCTCCCACCGGTGTATATCCTACGGCCCTTTGCCCTTAGTGTACAACATCAGGCCCTCTCCCACTGGTGTATATCCTCTGGCCCCTTGCCCCAAGTATATCTTCTATGAAGAGCCCTGTCCGGTGGCATGTACCCCTACTGATCATACTTTTGCTCTTTCTTCACTTTGGGCCTTCTCCCATTTTATGTTTTTAGGTATCTGCTATTCTCAGGTACCGTAGAGAAGTTTCTCAAAGATCACCTGTGGTTTTCAGTGTGGACTCGCTGCCCATGGAGCCCGTTCACCCGAGTGCAGAGGATCTGTTGCTGCATGTGTCTCTTATTCTGCGGCTTGGTCATTAATATCATGTTCTGGAACATTCGTCCAGATGAGGACTCACAGACAGGTACATGGGACAGACCTAAGACCTGGAAATAGTGAAAAATTCAGGCACAAACTACAGTATGTTAGGAAGTTATAGACACCTAAAATGGGGTTGTGAGAGAGTAGAATCCATTTTCTATTCTCAGCGAAACCATCTTGTCTTATAACTGAATGATGTCATAGGGTGGGGAAGTTTCACATTTCTATACCCACCCCTGCAGCTCTTATTGGTGCATAGTTCAGAGGAGTTATTTCTTTGTTTGAGGTACTATATAAACTGGTCACATGATGTAATAAAGCTGAAACTTTCAGTACATCACAAAGCATGTGTGTGCTGTAATGATTTCCCGAACGCTCGTAAAACAAATCTTATTAATTTGAAGTTCAAGAGGCATAGAAGGAGTGTATTTTGCTCACAGGGTCTATCAAGGTTTTTGACATTTTGACCTATTCTCGATGGAGGCTTGGAACAGCAACATTAGCAGTTGGCAATTCTTACCTAGTATTTTGTCCTTTTTTTATTGGGTCTATTTCTTTACAGGGAAGTTTTTTATAACCTTCACTCAGATTTTGATCAGCGTCCAGTCGTCGGCCATCCTACTGCCTGTGAACCTCCTAATTGTACAGATGTTCCAGCTCATCCAGGTACAGGTTAAACAGGTGACACCAACGCTAAATAAACTACGTGTTTCCCTCCCGCCAAAACCACCAACCAAAGAGGTTGCGACACAGTATTTGGTTAAGGTAAGAGCATTCAATTCTTAATATGGCCATACATCTGAGATTGCTTTCTTCTAGACTCTTGACCAGTCTACAGCGATCCCTCCGACCCCACTGCACACTATGGGGATGACTTTCCTGAAAAGGGTGCACAAGTTCTCAATACTGAGAGTGGAGAACAAACGATGAGACATGTTGTAATCCACCAGCCCAACCATTTTTTTAAGGAACAATTGAGAGAATCACCTTCGAAAACCAATATGGCCACCATTATGGTTGTCACCCATATTTTACATTATACCTTGGCTCTCTGTCCTATATTATAGGAGCTAAATGATATTGTGGACTACCTCCAGAAGTATATCATCCAGGTTCTAGGCGAGAGCGCCGACGATCTGCCTTCTCCTAAATCTGACTCCGTGCTCAACTATATTGAGACGTTGTCCCGTCTCGTGGAATCCTACATCTGTGTTCCCGGAGAAAGTAGCCAAGCCAGCAATCGTACGACGGGTGCGTGTATCCGACATTCCCAAAATCAAACAGCACACCCCAATCATAATGATTAATGTCCCTCCGCTTTCTATTGCAGTCATCACCCCACATCAGTGCCACTTCTTTCATTACCTGTATAAAATCTTGGAGAACCTCCAGTATCAGGTTTCTTCTGTGGATCTGGATTATGTCCCAAAACCCATCGATTACATCCAAGCCTCGAATATTCTGTTTGATCTGAAGGAACTTCTACAAACTTTTAATGTGTCCGGGGCGCCACTGCCGAGCAGGTATCCAACCCAAGTCCATACCGCGATACTAAATCTCACCGTGGTGCATCATTTGACCATTTTTTAATTTTTTTTTCAGCTTGACCACGGGTTTCCCTGTTACCACAAACCAGAAAAGATGTTGTCAGATGCCCAAATTTTTCACCTTCTTGTGTTGGTTCTTTTTGTTTGCTATCAGTTTTTTTTCTGCTTTTTACATGGTGCTGGTTAGTCTGGACATGACCAAAGACAAAGCCACCAGCTGGCTCATATCTATCCTGCTCTCCCTCCTACAGAGCATCGTCTTAATACCACCCATCAAGGTATGAAGTGGAATATCCTCAGCATCTATCTATCTATCTATCTATCTATCTATCTATCTATCTATCTATCTATCTATCTATCTATCTATCCTTCTATCTATCTATCTATCTATCTATCCCTCTATCTATCTATCTATCTATCTATCTATCTATCTATCTATCTTTATATCTTTCTATCTATCCCTCTATCTATCTATCTATCTATCTATCTATCTATCCCTCTATCTATCTATCCATCTATCTATCTATCTATCTATCTATCCCTCTATCTATCCATCTGTCTATCTATCTATCTATCAAATCAAATCAAATCAAATCAAATAAGCTTTATTGGCAGGACCAAATACAAATTAGTTTTGCCAAAGCAAGTGTACATTAGGGACTGGGGCTGTGGGGATGGTGAGTGGGGACTGTAGGAAGGATGGATGGGGCACATCCAAGGTGGGGACTGTGGGGGCATCTATCTATCTATCCCTTTATCTATCTATCTATCTATCTATCTATCCCTCTATCTATCTATCTATCTATCCCTCTAACTATCTATCTATCTATCTATCTATCTATCTTTCTATCTATCCCTCTATCTATCT
>NW_027444576.1:0-10000 GCF_048569485.1 Anomaloglossus baeobatrachus | reverse complement strand
TTTACAATGCCTAGGTCCCTCTGTCTACTTCACCAGTACAAATGCCGACATGTATTGGCAGCCATGTCTATGCTGACACTCTTGCTGTTTGCCATTGCACAGGTTTTTGCCCAGACTATCTTTATGTTCCGTATACTGAGGAGAAGCAATATTGAAGACGCCTCTGAGGAGCAGCAGCTGTACGGGATTCTTGGCCTGCTGGGTTCGTACAGCTTTATATTACTATGTTGGAAGGGAACATTGGTTACGAGAGGACCTGAAGTGATCCTAAGAAACGTTTGTTAATGTTTTGGTAGTAAATCCCTTTAATTATAATTTTTGGCAATGTTAATTTGTATTCACAGTAAGTCGTGCGGATTGGGAGCTCTCAGGCTTCAGGGACCCATCTAATCCGGTGTATCGGGCGCCATCTAACAAGAGAACGACCAGCCTGAAGAAGCAGAGATCCATGGAGACGAAGCTTTACAAACTGATCCATGAGATTGTTGGTACGGCAAATGATTCCTATTTTTGCTATGTGTGTATCACTAGAAGAATTATTTAGTGCAAATAAGGTCCCGAAATATCCAGGGGATCTCTCAGAATCCCGGAATAGAAGGATCTGCTGAATTATCCATCAAAGCAGCTCTCCTGGAAAGTTTCCGGTGCCTTGCGTCAAAAAAAGCTCTACGAAACGTTCATTCAGGTGGTGGAAACCGGGCTGTGACTTGTAAAACGGTCCATAGCCATCGAAATTTTTAATAGTGGAGTCCGGAATCTTGCGCATCATCATCTGACAAAGTAGTTAAGTGACTAATAATCTTTATTTCTATAGCGCCAACATATTCCGCAGCGCTTTAAAATAAACAATCATAAGTAACCGCTATAGAAGATACAATATAGGGGCAATATATGAATTGACTTTGATTAGGGAGTGGAATACGCCACCCTAAAAAGATGTGTTTTTTACGGAGCGTCTGAAGCTGTGCAAGTTGTGGATCATCCTAGTTACTTGGGGTAGAGTATTCCAGAGGATTGGTGCAGCTCGGGAGAAGTCTTGGATGTGGCAATGGGAGGTTCGGATTAGTGTGGCTGTTAGTCGAAAGTAGAAAATGGGTAGGGTGATAGACAGCGATGAGGGTAGGTGAGTGCTGCACTGGGTGAGAACAAGCAATTTTAATTGCATCCTATAATGTATGGGCAGCCATTGTAATGACTGGAACAGAGCAGATGCATCCGAATAATGGTTAGCCAGGTGACCCTGGCTGCAGCATTAAGGATGGACTGGAGAGATGAAAGTCTAGTGAGGAGGAGGCCAATTAATAGAAAATTACAGTAATCAAGGCGGGAGTGGATCAGGGCCACAGTGAGGGTTTGTCATTTCCATGGTAAGAAAAGGGCAGATTCTTGAGATGTTCTTCAGGTGCAAGAGACAAGAGAGGGCAATAGATTGTATATAGTAGGTGAAGGAAAGATGGGTGTCAAGCATAACACCCAGACAGCGAACCTGAGGCCTAGGAGTTCTTGTGGTGCCGCACACAGAGAGGGAGATGTCAGGTTTAGGGAGATTAGTAGATGGCGGGAGTAGAAGAAGTTCAGTTTTGGAAAGGTTGAGTTTCACATTGAGAGCAGACATGATGTTGGAAACTGTGGACAGACAGTCACTAGTGTTCTGTAGTACAGCGAGGCTGAGGTTAGGGGATGAGATGTATAGTTATGTACCATCAGCATATAGTACTGGAAGCCAAACTTGCTGATGGTGTGTCCAATTGGGGCAGTGTAGAGAGAGAAGAGAAGAGGCCCAAGGACTAAACCTTGAGGGACCCCAATAGTGAGAGAAGAGTGCCAAGGACTGAACCTTGAGGGACCCCAATAGTGAGAGAAGAGGGCTAAGGACTGAACCTTGAGGGACACCAGTAGTGAGCGAAGAGGGCCAAGGACTGAACCTTGAGGGACCCCATTAGTGAAAAGATGGCTAAGGACTGAACCTTGAGGAACCCAATAGTGAGAGAAGAGGGCAAAGGACTGAACCTTGAGGGACACCAGTAGTGAGCGAAGAGGGCCAAGGACTGAACCTTGAGGGACCCCATTAGTGAAAAGATGGCTAAGGACTGAACCTTGAGGAACCCAATAGTGAGAGAAGAGGGCAAAGGACTGAACCTTGAGGGACCCCATTAGTGAAAGAAGATGGCCAAGGACTGAATTTTGAGGGACCCCAATAGTGAGAGAAGAGGGCCAAGAACTGAACCTTGAGGGACCCCATTAGTGAAAGAAGATGGCCAAGGACTGAACCTTGAGGGACCCCAATAGTGAGAGAAGAGGGCCAAGAACTGAACCTTGAGGGACCCCAATAGTGAGAGAAGAGAGCCAAGAACTGAACCTTGAGGGACCCCAATAATGAGAGAAGAGGGCCAAGGACTGAACCTTGAGGGACCCCATTAGTGAGAGAAGATGGCCAAAGACTGAACCTTGATGGATCCCAATAGTGATAGAAGAGGGCCAAGGACTGAACCTTAAGGGACCCCATTAGTGATAGAAGAGGACCAAGGACTGAACCTTGAGGGACCCCAATAGTGAGAGAAGAGGGCCAAGAACTGAACCTTGAGGGACCCCAATAGTGAGAAGAGGGCCAAGAACTGAACCTTGAGGGACCCCAACAGTGAGATGAAGAGAAGATGTGGAACCAGCAAATGATGCACTGAAAGAGCAGTCAGAAAGGTAGGAAGAGAACCAAGAGATCGCGGTGTTGTTTAGGCTGATTGAGTGGAGGATCTCGAGTAGGAGATGGTGGCCAAGTGTCGAAAGCTGCAAAAAACATATGAAAATACTTGAGGTGAAGAAGTATTAATTGACTGATTGCCACTGTTAGCTTTGCAGATTGATGCCGTTGCTTTCTCACATTTTTTTAGTGCACATCATTTTTCTGGTCACCACCATGCTTATGGTTTATGCAGACAAAGGTCCTAACGAGTACAACCTGTACGTGGCCATAACCAACAGCTTCTCCACGGTGAATAACATACAGTCAATACCTGATTTTTACAGCTGGTCACGAGGGACGTTGGTACCGAACCTGTACACCGAGTACCCAGGTAGGTGAAATGAACCAGACCAAAGGGTGTCTGTATTGGAGGCCATATTGGGTATCCCACCAAATATTTGTTTTCTATGACTTCTTCTCAGGGTTCATTACTGATGGAAACTGCTACCTCCTGGGAAGCCCCCGCATCCGGCAACTGCGGAGACTCTATGACAGCGCAGGCAAACAGAATCTGTACCACCTGGATGATACGGGCAGCTACGGGCCGCGGTGGAGCCCACTGAATGGCAGCAACAATGCTTCAGCGGATAAGTGGATGTACCACACCGTGGATGAACTGGGAGGACATCCAGTCTGGGCACAGCTGGGATATTACCCTGGAGGGGGCTACGTGGCAGAACTGGGCCTAAACATGAGCTCTGCAGGGAGGTATGACGTGGGAGACGCCTCTACAGGACGCATGGGTGAGGATAGGGTGTAACCGGTAACTCTCTTCTAGTGTGATCACCGACATGGAGACAAGCAAATGGCTGGATAGCTACACCAAAGTCATCTTTGTGGAGTTCAATGTGTACAATGCCAATATCAATCTCTTCTGCCTCGTCACATTCATCTTGGAGACCACGGTGATCGGTAGGACATGTGTGTATACTAGAAACACTACTGCGAATGTTGTATATTAACCATAACCATGCCTAAGAACTGGCCACTGTGATGCTAGTCACTACTTACGGATATTATAGATAGAAGGGTAGTCAGACAAGCCAGGGTCAGGTAACAGGAGGACACGACAGGACACAGGGAGTAAGCAGAAACTCAGTCAAGTCACAGGCCGAGGGTCAGAATTCCAGGAACGTACGTATTAGATTCAGGTAACGGTCTGAGGTCAGAAGCCAGGAGGTAACGACAATAATAGTGAGCGGGCAGAGACGAGGTCAAGCAATGGTCCGAGGTCAGAAGCCAGGAGTTAACGACAAGAATAAGGAGTGGGCAGAGACATGGTAAGGGAGCGATCCAAGGTCCAAAGCCAGGAGGTAATGACAAGAACAGGGAGTGGTCAGACATGGTCAGGGAGCGGTCCAAGATCCAAAGCCAGGAGGTAATGACAAGAACAGGGAGCGGGCAGACGAGACGTGGTCAGGGAGCGGTCCAAAGTCCAAAGCCAGGAGGTAATGACAACAACAGGGAGCGGGCAGAGACGTGTTCAGATAATGGTCCGGGTCAAGAAACTCAGATCAGAACAAACACAAGCAAACAGCACAACTGCAGAACCAGAAAGTACGACTGGCTAGGTTCTGGGAGAGCATGCTCAGTAATGAAGCAGAGCAATTACCAGGAAGGTGGAACACCTGAGTAATCAGCACCTCCCAGAACCTGCATGGAATCCTGTGCTGTCAAACAACCTGCCAGATATTACTCAGAGAAACTCAGCAGAGCATCTCCAAATATGTAAAATGCTCTGCACAGAGAAATAATGTCACTGCCGGCTCTGTAGTGCAGCAGAGCATCACCTGTGAGCAAGATGCTCTGCACAGAGGAATGGTGACAGCTACTACCCGCCAGCATCCCTGATGCCTTTTCTGATTTGTAGTCATGCAGCCACAATGACAGCAGCAAATCAAAAGCGACAGTGGGGGTGTTGGCAGTTAAGAGGTTAACAGGGCTCCTATCCTATAGCCATGGACTACGAACGTGGCTGCTGGACCAGGTTCCTGCAAATCGATTAATTCATCTCTATCCACCCCTGTTGCTAGTAAGAAAAATACCCCAATGGATTTTGCTCATATCTTCCCATCAGGCGGTTGAAAATGAATGAAAAATAGCGTCCTTATGTACATTATTAATTATCCTCATTGCTCCTTATCTTATAGGAAGTTTATACCCATCAAGCGATTTGCAAATTATGCGTCTGTATCATGAAACGGAAGGAAACACAACCGTGAAGTTTGTTAGCGAGATGCTGTCCATAGCGATCTTCCTGTACATCATTATAGTTCAGGTGAGAATGATTTAACTTACCTTTACGTAGTGAATATGTAAGTCTAGACCCTAGGGATATACAGAAAAATCATCAGGCCTGACTCCCATCCAGAATAATAGTCAAAAGCTGGATGCTTTTAGCCACCACTAGGGGGAGCTCAGTGCATTTGGATTGAACTCAGTGGGCGCAGAAAGAAAAGTCTCCATGGAACGATCTCCCCCTAGTGGTGGCTGCAGGAAACCACCATTCCATACTGTGCCCCCTTCCTCTACACTGAGTTCCCTGCAATCTTCACACTGGTGGGTTCATTTAATCATTTTGATCTTTACAGATGGTTCGTTTGAAGCAACAGAAATGCTCCTATTTTTACCAGACGAAGAATCTACTGGATTTGTGCATCATTGCAATCTGCTTCGCCAACACAGCGCTGTACATTAAGCGTGACTTCCTGCGCCAGCGGGACGTAGATCGTTACCATGCAGATCGGACGCGGTGAGGATACACCTTTATATTATACTAGCTGTACTACCCGGCTTTGCCTTTGGTTAATAACTGCTGTAAACAAAATAGAATGTATAACAAAAATGTATTGTGCACACAAACACCACAAAACAAATAGATAGAAATGTAATTATAATGTCTGTCTCCCCCTCTGTATATATCTCTCTCTGTCTCTCTCTATCTCTTTGTCTGTCTGTCTCTTTCCCTCTCTCTCTCTGACTGTCTCTGTCTCTTTCTCCGTCTGTCTATCCATCTCTGTCACTTTCCCTGTCTGTCTCTTTCCCTGTCTTTGTCTGTCTCTTTTATCGTACTGGGGTGACTATAATCTATGTACAACAATAAGGAATACATTGGTGCTTTAAAGGGAAATTCCATCTAGAATCGTTTATTATTAGTGAAGAGCGATAATTAACATGCTCGGGTGCTCGGTACTCATAACTAGTGATGAGCGGGCACTACCATGCTCGGGTGCTCGGTACTCATAACTAGTGATGAGCGGGCACTACCATGCTCGGGTGCTCAGTACTCGTAACTAGTGATGAGCGGGCACTACCATGCTCAGGTGCTCAGTACTTGTAACTAGTGATGAGCGGGCACTACCATGCTCGGGTGCTCAGTACTCGTAACTAGTGATGAGCGGGCCCTACCATGCTCGGGTGCTCTGTACTCGTAACTAGTGATGAGCGGGCACTACCATGCTCAGGTGCTCAGTACTTGTAACTAGTGATGAGCGGGCACTACCATGCTCGGGTGCTCAGTACTCGCAACTAGTGATGAGCGGGCACTACCATGCTCGGGTGCTCAGTACTCGTAACTAGTGATGAGCGGGCACTACCATGCTAGGGTGCTCAGTACTTGTAACTAGTGATGAGCGGGCCCTACCATGCTAGGGTGCTCAGTACTCGTAACTAGTGATGAGCGGGCCCTACCATGCTCGGGTGCTCTGTACTCGTAACTAGTGATGAGCGGGCACTACCATGCTCGGGTGCTCAGTACTCGCAACTAGTGATGAGCGGGCACTACCATGCTCGGGTGCTCAGTACTCGTAACTAGTGATAAGCGGGCACTACCATGCTCGGGTGCTCAGTACTCGTAACTAGTAATGAGCGGGCACTACCATGCTCGGGTGCTCTGTACTCGTAACTAGTGATGAGCGGGCACTACCATGCTCGCGTGCTCAGTACTCGTAACTAGTGATGAGCGGGCACTACCATGCTCGCGTGCTCAGTACTGCACTTCAATATAAATTACATAGCCAGATGTTTGCACAGTACTCGTAACTAGTGATGAGCGGGCACTACCATGCTCGGGTGCTCAGTACTCGCAACTAGTGATGAGCGGGCACTACCATGCTTGGGTGCTCAGTACTCGTAACTAGTGATAAGCGGGCACTACCATGCTCGGGTGCTCAGTACTCGTAACTAGTAATGAGCGGGCACTACCATGCTCGGGTGCTCTGTACTCGTAACTAGTGATGAGCGGGCACTACCATGCTCGGGTGCTCAGTACTCGTAACTAGTGATGAGCGAGCACTACCATGCTCAGGTGCTCAGTACTCGTAACTAGTGATGAGCGGGCACTACCATGCTCGGGTGCTCTGTACTCGTAACTAGTGATGAGCGGGCACTACCATGCTCGCGTGCTCAGTACTGCACTTCAATATAAATTACATAGCCAGATGTTTGCTCAGTACTCGTAACTAGTGATGAGCGGGCACTACCATGCTCGTGTGCTCAGTACTCGTAACTAGTGATGAGCGGGCACTACCATGCTCGGGTGCTCTGTACTGCACTTCAATATAAATTACATAGCCAGATGTTTGCTCAGTACTCGTAACTAGTGATGAGCGGGCACTACCATGCTCGCGTGCTCAGTACTCGTAACTAGTGATGAGCGGGCACTACCATGCTCGCGTGCTCAGTACTCGTGACTAGTGATGAGCGGGCACTACCATGCTCGGGTGCTTTGTACTCGTGACTAGTGATGAGTGGGCACTACCATGCTCGGGTGCTCAGTACTGGTAACTAGTGATGAGCGGGCACTACCATGCTCGGGTGCTTTGTACTCGTGACTAGTGATGAGCGGGCACTACCATGCTCGGGTGCTCAGTACTGCACTTCAATATAAATTAGATAGCCAGATGTTTGCACAGCGGTTATGGCAGGGACTGTAGGAGAGCTTTAACAATACAAACACAGGCTATTGGATGTATTATCGTTAATTAGGCGGCAGTGTGGAGGCCACTGTCATAATGCTGGTATGTTGACATGTCCAGTGTGATAAATCTGATATCTCTTGTTTTGACACATATGATTGTTAATTTTTATCTGATTCAATAAAGTTTAGCTTTTTAGGTTAAAACACCGTCCCTAATGGTTCTTTGTGGTTAAAAATTGATGGTGGTGTAAAAACCCGGAGTATGAGGGCTATGGTTTCAGGACAAATGACGTATAAGTCCATCCTTAATGCAGCAGCCAGTGTCACCTATCTGGCCAACCGCTACTCGGATGCCTCTGCTCTGTGCCAGTCATTGCCCTGGCTGCCCATATACCACAGGATCCAATACAAACTGCTTGTTCTCACCCACAAAGCTCTCCACAGTGCGGCACCCCCTACATCTCCACCCTCCTCTCTATCACCACAAAGCTCTCCACAGTGCGGCACCCCCTACATCTCCACCCTCCTCTCTATCACCACAAAGCTCTCCACAGTGCGGCACCCCCTACATCTCCACCCTCCTCTCTATCACCACAAAGCTCTCCACAGTGTGGCACCCCCTACATCTCCACCCTCCTCTCTATCACCACAAAGCTCTCCACAGTGCGGCACCCCCTACATCTCCACCCTCCTCTCTATCACCACAAAGCTCTCCACAGTGCGGCACCCCCTACATCTCCACCCTCCTCTCTATCACCACAAAGCTCTCCACAGTGCGGCACCCCCTACATCTCCACCCTCCTCTCTATCACCACAAAGCTCTCCACAGTGCAGCACCCCCTACATCTCCACCCTCCTCTCTATCACCACAAAGCTCTCCACAGTGCGGCACCCCCTACATCTCCACCCTCCTCTCTGTCTATCACCACAAAGCTCTCCACAGTGCGGCACCCCCTACATCTCCACCCTCCTCTCTATCACCACAAAGCTTTCCACAGTGCGGCACCCCCTACATCTCCACCCTCCTCTCTATCACCACAAAGCTCTCCACAGTGCGGCAGCCCCCTACATCTCCACCCTCCTCTCTATCACCACAAAGCTCTCCACAGTGCGGCACCCCCTACATCTCCACCCTCCTCTCTATCACCACAAAGCTCTCCACAGTGCGGCACCCCCTACATCTCCACCCTCCTCTCTATCACCACAAAGCTCTCCACAGTGCGGCACCCCCTACATCTCCACCCTCCTCTCTATCACCACAAAGCTCTCCACAGTGCGGCACCCCCTACATCTCCACCCTCCTCTCTATCACCACAAAGCTCTCCACAGTGCGGCACCCCCTACATCTCCACCCTCCTCTCTGTCTATCACCACAAAGCTCTCCACAGTGCGGCACCCCCTACATCTCCACCCTCCTCTCTGTCTATCACCACAAAGCTCTCCACAGTGCGGCACCCCCTACATCTCCACCCTCCTCTCTGTCTATCACCACAAAGCTCTCCACAGTGCGGCACCCCCTACATCTCCACCCTCCTCTCTATCACCACAAAGATCTCCACAGTGCGGCACCCCCCTACATCTCCACCCTCATCTCTATCACCACAAAGCTCTCCACAGTGCAGCACCCCCCTACATCTCCACCCTCCTCTCTATCACCACAAAGCTCTCCACAGTGCGGCACCCCCTACATCTCCACCCTCCTCTCTATCACCACAAAGCTCTCCACAGTGCAGCACCCCCCTACATCTCCACCCTCCTCTCTATCACCACAAAGCTCTCCACAGTGCGGCACCCCCTACATCTCCACCCTCCTCTGTATATCACCACAAAGCTCTCCACAGTGCGGCACCCCCTACATCTCCACCCTCCTCTCTATCACCACAAAGCTCTCCACAGTGCAGCACCCCCCTACATCTCCACCCTCCTCTCTATCACCACAAAGCTCTCCACAGTGTGGCACCCCCCTACATCTCCACCCTCCTCTGTATATCACCACAAAGCTCTCCACAGTGCGGCACCCCCTACATCTCCACCCTCCTCTCTATCACCACAAAGCTCTCCACAGTGCAGCACCCCCCTACATCTCCACCCTCCTCTGTATATCACCACAAAGCTCTCCACAGTGCGGCACCCCCTACATCTCCACCCTCCTCTCTATCACCACAAAGCTCTCCACAGTGCGGCACCCCCTACATCTCCACCCTCCTCTCTGTCTATTACCACAAAGCTCTCCACAATGCGGCACCCCTTACATCTCCACCCTCCTCTCTGTCTATCACCACAAAGCTCTCCACAGTGCAGCACCCCCTACATCTCCACCCTCCTCTCTATCACCACAAAGC
>NW_027444575.1:0-215365 GCF_048569485.1 Anomaloglossus baeobatrachus | reverse complement strand
GGAGGGGGAGAGAGGGAGGGAGGGGAGAGAGGGAGGGGAGAGAGGAGGGGAGAGAGGGAGGGAGAGAGGGAGGGGAGAGAGGGAGGGAGGGAGGGAGGGGAGAGAGGGAGGGAGGAGGGAGGGGAGAGAGGGAGGGAGGGGAGAGAGGGAGGGAGGGGAGAGAGGGAGGGAGGGGAGAGAGGGAGGGAGGGGAGAGAGGGAGGGGGAGAGGGAGGGAGGGAGGGAGGGGGAGAAGGGAGGGAGGGAGGGGAGAGAGGGAGGGAGGGAGGGGAGAGGGAGGGAGGGAGGGGAGAGAGGGAGGGAGGGAGGGGAGAGAGGGAGGGAGGGAGGGGAGAGGGGAGGGAGGGAGGGGAGAGAGGGGAGGGAGAGGGAGAGAGGGAGGGAGGGGAGAGAGGGAGGGAGGGGAGAGAGGGAGGGAGGGGGAGAGAGGGAGGGAGGGGAGAGAGGGAGGGAGGGGAGAGAGGGAGGGAGGGGAGGAGAGAGGAGGGAGGGGAGAGAGGGAGGGAGGGGAGAGAGGGAGGGAGGGGAGAGAGGGAGGGAGGGGAGAGAGGGAGGGAGGGGAGAGAGGGAGGGAGGGGAGAGAGGGAGGGAGGGGAGAGAGGGAGGGAGGGGAGAGAGGGAGGAGGGGAGAGAGGGAGGGAGGGGACAGAGGAGGGAGGGGAGAGAGGGAGGGAGGGGACAGGAGGGAGGGAGGGGACAGAGGGAGGGAGGGGACAGAGGGAGGGAGGGGGACAGAGGGAGGGAGGGGAGGGGACAGAGGGAGGGAGGGGAGAGAGGGGAGGGAGGGGAGAGAGGGAAGAGGAGGGAGGGGAGAGAGGGACAGAGGGAGGGAGGGAGAGAGGGACAGAGGGAGAGAGGGACAGAGGGAGGGAGGGGAGAGAGGGACAGAGGGAGGGAGGGGAGAGAGGGACAGAGGGAGGGAGGGAGAGAGGGACAGAGGGAGGGAGGGGAGAGAGGGACAGAGGGAGGGAGGGGAGAGAGGGACAGAGGGAGGGAGGGGAGAGAGGGACAGAGGGAGGGAGGGGAGAGAGGGACAGAGGGAGGGAGGGGAGAGAGGGACAGAGGGAGGGAGGGGAGAGAGGGACAGAGGGAGGGAGGGGAGAGAGGGGACAGAGGGAGGGAGGGGAGAGAGGGACAGAGGGAGGGAGGGGAGAGAGGGACAGAGGGAGGGAGGGGAGAGAGGGACAGAGGGAGGGAGGGGAGAGAGGGACAGAGGGAGGGAGGGGAGAGAGGGACAGAGGGAGGGAGGGGAGAGAGGGACAGAGGGAGGGAGGGGAGAGAGGACAGAGGGAGGGAGGGGAGAGAGGGACAGAGGGGAGGGAGGGGAGGAGAGAGGGACAGAGGAGGGAGGGGAGAGAGGGACAGAGGGAGGGAGGGGAGAGAGGGACAGAGGGAGGGAGGGGAGAGAGGGACAGAGGGAGGGAGGGGAGAGAGGGACAGAGGGAGGGAGGGAGGGGACAGAGGGAGGGGAGAGAGGGACAGAGGGAGGGAGGGGAGAGAGGGACAGAGGGAGGGAGGGGAGAGAGGGACAGAGGGAGGAGGGGGAGAGAGGGACAGAGGGAGGGAGGGGAGAGAGGGACAGAGGGAGGGAGGGGAGAGAGGGACAGAGGGAGGGAGGGGAGAGAGGGACAGAGGGAGGGAGGGGAGAGAGGGACAGAGGGAGGGAGGGGAGAGAGGGACAGAGGGAGGGAGGGGAGAGAGGGACAGAGGGAGGGAGGGGAGAGAGGGACAGAGGGAGGGAGGGGAGAGAGGGACAGAGGGAGGGAGGGGAGAGAGGGACAGAGGGAGGGAGGGGAGAGAGGGACAGAGGGAGGGAGGGGAGAGAGGGACAGAGGGAGGGAGGGGAGAGAGGGACAGAGGAGGGAGGGGAGAGAGGGACAGAGGGAGGGAGGGAGAGAGGGACAGAGGGAGGGAGGGGAGAGAGGGACAGAGGGAGGGAGGGGAGAGAGGGACAGAGGGAGGGAGGGGGAGAGAGGGACAGAGGGAGGGAGGGGAGAGAGGGACAGAGGGAGGGAGGGGAGAGAGGGACAGAGGGAGGGAGGGGAGAGAGGGACAGAGGGAGGGAGGGAGAGAGGGACAGAGGGAGGGAGGGGAGAGAGGGACAGAGGGAGGGAGGGGAGAGAGGGACAGAGGAGGGAGGGAGAGAGGGACAGAGGGAGGGAGGGGAGAGAGGGACAGAGGAGGGAGGGGAGAGAGGGACAGGGGGAGGGAGGGGAGAGAGGGACAGAGGGAGGGAGGGGAGAGAGGGACAGAGGGAGGGAGGGGAGAGAGGGACAGGAGGGGAGGGAGGGGGAGAGAGGGACAGAGGGGAGGGAGGGAGAGAGGGACAGAGGGAGGGAGGGGAGAGAGGGACAGAGGGAGGGAGGGGAGAGAGGGACAGAGGGAGGGAGGGGAGAGAGGGGACAGAGGGAGGGAGGGGAGAGAGGGACAGAGGGGAGGGAGGGGAGAGAGGGACAGAGGGGAGGGAGGGGAGAGAGGGACAGAGGGAGGGAGGGGAAGAGAGGGACAGAGGGGAGGGGAGGGGAGGGGAGAGGGACAGAGGGAGGGAGAGAGGGACAGAGGGAGGGAGGGAGAGAGGGACAGAGGGAGGGAGAGAGGGACAGAGGAGGGAGAGAGGGACAGAGGGAGAGAGGGACAGAGGGAGGGAGAGAGGGACAGAGGGAGGGAGAGAGGGACAGAGGGAGGGAGAGAGGGACAGAGGGAGGGAGAGAGGGACAGAGGGACAGAGGGAGGGAGAGAGGGACAGAGGGAGGGAGAGAGGGACAGAGGGAGGGACAGAGGGAGGGAGAGAGGGACAGAGGGAGGGAGAGAGGGACAGAGGGAGGGAGGGAGAGAGGGACAGAGGGAGGGAGGGAGAGAGGGACAGAGGGAGGGAGGGAGAGAGGGACAGAGGGAGGGAGGGAGAGAGGGACAGAGGGAGGGAGGGAGAGAGGGACAGAGGGAGGGAGGGAGAGAGGGACAGAGGGAGGGAGGGAGAGAGGGACAGAGGGAGGGAGAGAGGGACAGAGGGACAGAGGGAGGGAGGGACAGAGGGAGGGAGAGAGGGAGGGAGGGACAGAGGGAGGGAGGGACAGAGAGAGGAAGGAAAGAGTCGGGGGTCTCCTCGGCGGACGTGCTGAGTCGAGTGGTTTCCTTGGTTGAGACACTGGGGTGGTGAGGGGGCTCCTTTGTGGATACAGTGATTTCGCAGCCGCGGGCAATTAGCATGCAGGGGGCGGGGCAGCCGCTGACCACGCCCCGCTTGGCGGCACCTCCTCACACACAGCAGTACGGTGTGTGCCCCGGTGTCCGTGCTCTTCCCGCGGCTCCCTCACTTACCCGTTTTTGGCGCTGCCTTCTCCGTGTCTTCTGTGCTTTCTCCCCAATGAAGCAGCGTCACTAGCGGCACGGACCGTCGGGACAGCAGCGCGCTCCGGTGTCTTTCCCGCGCATGACGTTACCGCTCTGCAGTGCCGGAAATGACGCGGAGGTTGTGGCAGCCATGTTGGTTGTGGGACATATGTGTACTTCTCCACTGCTAATATCGCCTGTAGTCAGAACTTCTATACTAATGTCCACTGTTGACGCATCCTGCACAGATAAATCCGTCACTAATATCCGCTGCACTAATGTTCCCTGCACTGAGGCTACTTTCACACTTGCGCTCTGCGCAATCCGCCGCTATGGAGTATAGCGCAGTCGTTAACGCACTGCGCTATTTTCCATAGACTTGTATTGACAACGCACTGTAACGCAAGTATCTGCGTTGCATCCACTGGACGACGCTGAGTCGTTATTTTGACGCAGCGTCGGGCGGTGGGAACGCTGCATGTAGTGTTTTTTTGGGTCGTTAAAATAATGCACTTTAACAGATTCCGTTAGAATCCGCCAATGATTGTCTATGTCGCAATGCACTAAGCGGCGGAATCCGCTGACGGATTCTATCACGTTCTACTGAGCATGCTCAGCATGTCCAGCAGAACGATCTAAATAGTTTAAAATCACTCCTGGTCTCTATCTCTCTCTCTGTCAGTCGGTCTCTCCCCTCTCACCCCCTCTCTCTTACTCACTGATCACCAGCGCGGCGCTGCCTGGCGTTCACACTGTGGCGGCTTCTGCTTTTGAAAATGCCGGCCGCTCATTATTCCATCTCGTATTCCCTGCTTTCCCCGCCCCGCCTATGATTGGTTGCAGTGAGACCTGCCCCCACACTGAGTGACAGCTGTCTCACTGCAACCAATCACAGCCGCCGGTGGGCGGGTCTATATCGTGCAGTACAATAAATAAAAAAAACGACGTGCGGTCCCCCCCAATTTTGATACCAGCCAAGGTAAAGCCTCACAGCTGAAGGTTGGTATTCTCAGCTTGGGGAGCCCCACGTTATGGGGAGCCTCCCAGCCTAAAAATATCAGCCAGCAGCCGCCCGGAATTGCCGCATCCATTAGATGCGACAGTCCTGGGACTCTACCCGACTCATCCCGAAGTGCCCTGGTGTGGTGGCAATCGAGGTAATTAGGAGTTAATGGCAGCAGCCCATAGCTGCCACTAAGTCCTAGGTTAATCATGGCAGGTGTCTGTCTTTGAGACACCCCCAATGATTAACCTGTAAGTGAAAATAAACACATACACCCGAAAAAATACTTTATTTGGAATAAAAGACAAAAAAACACTCTCACCACTTTATTAATCCCCAAATACACCTCCAGGTCCAGCGTAATCCACGAGGTCCCGCGACGCATTCAGCTCTGCTACATGAAGCTGACAGGAGCGGCAGTAGAACACCGCCGCTCTCTGTGAGCTCCACGCAGAAACTGAAGGGAGTCACACTGTCAGCGGGGACGTCACTGAGGTAATGCCTGTTTGTGCGGTGATGATGGGTGCGGTAGTGCCTGCGTGTGTGCAGTGATGATGAGTGCGGTAGTGCCTGCGTGTGTGCAGTGATGATGGGGTCTCTCTCGCGCGGCTAGAAAACTTAACGCAACGCGTTATTTCACAGGAATCCATTGCCTTTATTATCACACTATTTGCAAGGCATCTGTCATATGCGTCACACAATGCATTGTAGCGGATGCCGCACAACGCAAGTGTGAAAGCGCCCTTACTGATAAAAGTGCAGGGGATATCAGTACAGAGGATATTAGTGCAGAAGATATCTCCTGTAATGATCTTTTCTGTACTGATATCCCCTGCACTAATATCTGCTGCGCTGATATCCCCTTTACTGATATCCCCTGTACTAATATCCTCTGTACTGATATGTGCCGCACTGATATCTCCATTACTGATATCCCCTGCACTAGTGTCCTGTCTATTGTATCCACTGCACTGATATCAGTGCAGTGGATATTAATGCAGCGGATATCAGTAAAGGAGATATCAGTGCAGTGGATATTAATGCAGCGGATATCAGTAAAGGAGATATCAGTGCAGTGGATATTAATGCAGCGGATATCAGTAAAGGAGATATCAGTGCAGTGGATATTAATGCAGTGGATATCAGTAAAAGAAATATCTCCTTTACTTATATCCCTGCACTAATATCCTCTGTGCTGATATCTCCTGTACTGATTTCTCCTTTAGACTATGCGCACGCTGCGTTTTGTCAAGTGCAGAAAAAAACGCACCCTCTGGCCGACTGGACAACTGTAAACACTGGGTTTGTAAAAACAAATGCATCCAAAACGCATGCATTTTCCATGCGTTTTGCATGTGTTTTGGATGCATTTTTTGACAGTGCGTTCCCACGGCAATTCAGCTCTGCTACATGCCCGCTGACAGCAGACACAGACAGAGTCGTGCGATGAGAATGAACTCGGATGAACGTCACCCGACCTTCATTGTCATCCCGCGGCTCTGTCTGTGTGTCACGTCCTGATTAGCGGTCACCCGTGAAGGACTCACCGGTGACCACAAATTCCCTGAGTGACTGAAGTGATCAGCGCGATCAGCAGTGCCGTCACTCAGGTTTCCCTCGGCCACAGCTGAAGTCTTCCACCTAAGAGCGGTGGCCGCGGGTAACCTGAGTGATGTCATTGCTGATCGCGCGACTCACTTCAGTTGCTGCATGGCGCTCACAGGAGCGGCGGTGTTCTACGGCCGCTTCTGTCAGCTTCATATAGCAGAGCTGAAAGCGTCGGGGGACCTCGTGTGGATTACGCCGAACCTGGAGGGGTATTTGGGGATTAATAAAGTGGTGAAAGATGGGGGGGTTGTCTTTTATTCCAAATAAAGGATTTTTTGGATGTGTGTGTTTATTTTCTTTAACTTACAGGTTAATCATGGAAGGTATCTCGGGGAGACGCCTGCCATGATTAACCTAGGACTTAGTGGCAGCTATGGGCTGCCATTAACTCCTTATTACCCCAATTGCCACCGCATCAGGGCAATTCGGGATGAGCCAGGTAGAGTTTCGGGACTGTCGCATCTAATGGATGCGGCAATTTCAGCGGATGCTTGCTTATATTGTTAGGCTGGGGGGCTCCCCATAACGTGGAGCTCCCCATCCTGAGAACAGCAGCCTTCAGCCGTGTGGCTTTATCTTGGCTGGTATCAAAATTGGGGGGGACCGCACGCTGTTTTTTGTTTAATTTTTTTTTTTACTGCACGATATAGATCCGCCCATCGGCGGCTGTGATTTGTTGCAGTGAGACAGCTGTCACTCAGCGTGGGGGCGTTTCTAAATGCAACCAATCATAGGCTCCAGTGGGCGGGGAAAGCAGTGAATACAAGATGGAATAATGAGTGGCCGGCATTTTCAAAAGAAGAAAAGCCGCAGGAGCTTTGTGACAGCCGTGCAGCGCCGCGCCGGTGAACGGTGACTATGAAAGAGAGAGGTAGAGACAGACCGACGGAAAGAGAGAGAGACGGACAGAGAGAGAGACAGACTGTTACGTCACCACCGGAGTCTGCTCCATCGACTTCTGCTCCGATCGCCAGGCGACGCCATGTTCCTACCGTGGATGGTGCTGGTGATGGGAGAGGAGTCGATGCCAGCGGCGCTGGTGGGCGCAGGCTCCATTTATCCATTGGTCTGGGTTTCCTGGGGATCTGCAGTGCCACTGGCTGACTGTAGGTGGCGGGTGTCTCCCAGCTGAGGTACCATCATTCAACTACAACCTATGGGAAGACACCATACCCTTTTTAATTCCCCTCCTGTCTGCTGACCTCTGCCAGAGATAGATCTGAGAATTCTGGCTCCTGCTTCATCTTGTGATTTCGTGTGCTGATTACCGCTTGTTTCCTGACTACCCTTCTGCCTGCTATTTTTGTACCTCGCTGCCCGATCCGGTTTTGACCTCTGCTTGTTTCTGATTACGTCTTTGCCTGCCGATTCTGTCCCTGTTCCGCAATTCCTGGTTTGACCCTGCCTGACGACTACCCTCATTGGACTGCAGCCTTCCACAGGTAGTGATCTCCAGGGCCCTGTGTAATTCCAAATCCCTGTATAGGGGTTAAAGGGTTTCAGGGTTCTGGGGGTCCTGCTTGACGAGTGCTTCCCTCTAGCCTGTCCATAACAGCCCGTCTGAGTCTGTGGATCCAGGCAGGCGTTACACAGGCAGACAGACAGAGCGACCAACTGACAGAGAAAGAGACCGACAGACAGACAGAGATTGACCGACAACGATACACAGAGGTAGACTGAAAGACCTGCATTTTGTTTGTCAAAAAAGCATGTGGAACGCAACAAAAATGCAGTCCAAGTGCATTTTGATTGCATTTTGACCCACATTATTGATTTTAATGGGTCTATGTGTGCCCGTGTCTCCGGTACGTGAGAAGGCTGACCATACATGTACCGGAGGCACGGACGTGTGAAAGAGGCCTTACTCATGTCCCCTGCACCAATATCTTCTGTATTGATATCCGCTGCAGTGATATCTCCTTTAGGCTACATTCACATGACCATTCCGTTTTTGCGGTCAGCAAAAAACGGTCCGTTTTGTTCATGGATGCATCCGTGTGGCATCTGTGTGACAGCCGTTCCATTCCGTATACGGTCCGTGTGTCATCAGTGTGTCATCCGTGTGCCTTCCGTTTTTTTTTGCGGAACCCGAAAAACGGAAGCAGCAAGAAAGATAAAAATATGAGTAGAGATGGATAGATAGATATAGAGATAGAGGGATGAATGGATGGAGGGATTGATAGATAGATAGATGAGAAAGACATATATAATGTCCTACTGCATATTCTAAGCTGGCACCCTTTAGTGACTTTCATGTGGCAGTAAAGGGTGCTTAGCCTTGTATTTAGCCAAAAAATAAATAATTTAAAAAAAAATGGCATGGGGTCCCCCCTATCTTTTGTAGCCAGCTATGGTAAAGCAAATAGTTGCAGCCTGCAAACCACAGCTGGCAGCTTCACCTTGGCTGGTAATCCAAAACAGGGCACCCCACGCTGTTATTTTAAATTAAATAAATAATTTAAAACAAAAAACACGGGGTCCCCCCCAAATTGGATCACCAGCCAAGGTAAAGCGTACAGCTGTGGTCTGGTATGCTCAGACTAGGGAGGTCCACTGTTATTAGACACTCCCCAGCCTAAAAATAGCAGGCTACAGCCGCCCCAGAAGTGGTCCATTTATTAGATGTGCCAATCCTGGCGTTTTGCCCCAACTCATCCCGTTGCCCTGGTACGGTGGCAAACGGGGTAATGTATGGGGTTGATGTCAGATGTGTAATGTCACCTGGCATCAAACCCTGGGGTTAGTGATGTCACGCGACTATCAGATACCCGACATCACAAGCCCAGTCAGTAATAAAAAAAAAATAGACAACAAAAAAGGTTTATTTGAAAAAACACTCCCCAAAACATTCCCTCTTTCACCAATTTAAGAACAATCAAATCCGGGTCCGGTGTAATCCAATAAGGGAGTCCCACGACGATCCATACCATAGTCACTGTCCCAGCCAATGAAGAATAGAATGTTCCCCATTGGCTGGGAGAGTAGTGCAGTGACCTGAGCTAACATCAATAGGTCAGCCCAGGTCACTGTAGGGGATGACAAGCGCTGCCATCAGGAGGTTAGATGAGATCACTACCTGCTGTGACGATCTCCTGCATTCCTGATGTCAGCGCTGTCACTGACTCCTATATGTTCACAGGGAAGAATCGCGGGAGCCCGTGACGTCACCGCTAGTGGCAGTCTTGGGCCACCCGCGAGACGTGATGTGAGAACGCGGCGGGCATAGAAGGCAGTGACAGCGCTGACATCAGGAGTGCAGGAGATCGTCACAGCAGGTAATGATCTCATCTAACCTCCTGACAGCAGCGCTCGTCATCCCCGCGGCTGCCCGAACTGCAGTGTGGAAGCTGCTGATACTGCAGTGCGGGCAGCCACGGGGCTGGGGCTGGAGCAGGACACAGACTGCACGGGCACCCGACGGAGGTCACACGGAAGTACTTCCGTGTGGCTTCCAGGCATTTTGCGGGCCCTTTGACTTGTATTGAGTCACGGTTCGTTATTACGGAACAGAATAGGACATGTTCCATAATAACGGAGCGGACATACGGCATCCGATGTGTTTTTTTGTAGGATCTGGATGCACATGGAAGTTCTACCGTGTGTCATCCAATCCTACACAAAATACATTGAAAAGATGGTCCTGTCCGTAGGTCCGCAAAAAAACAGGAACTGACCAGGACAGACGGAATGGTCATGTGAATGAGCCCTATCTGATATCCCCTGCACTAATATCCTCTGTACTAATATCCACTGCACTGATATCTCCTTTACTGATATCAGTGCAGCAGAGGATATTAAGCTGGGTTCACACTAAACGACAGCGACAACGACGTCGCTGTTACGTCACCATTTTCGGTGACGTAACAGCGACCTTGTTAGTCGCTGTTATGATCGCTGCTTAGCTGTCAAACACAGCAGAAGCAGCGATCATAACGTCGCTGTGCTACATGTGCAGAGAGCAGGGAGCCGCGCTTAGCGCTGGCTCCTTGCTCTCCTACAGTACACATCGGGTTAATTAACCCGATGTGTGCTGCAGCTACATGTCACAGTTCAGAGAGCAGGGAGCCGCGCACACTGCTTAGCGCTGGCTCCTTGCTCTCCTTGCTACAGTATACATCGGGTTAATTACCCGATGCATACTGCAGCCACATGTCACAGTGCAGGAGCCGGCACTGGCAGCAAGAGCGGAGGCTGGTAACCAGCGTAAACATCGGGTAACCAGGGAAAGGTCTTCCCTTGGTTACCCGATGTTTACGCTGGTTACAGCTTACCGCAGCTGCCAGTGCCGGCTCCTGCTCGCTTCATTTCGTCGCTCTCTCGCTGTCACACACAGTGATGTGTGTGTCACAGCGGGAGAGTGACGACCAAAAAATGAAGCTGGACATTCAGCAACGACCGGCGACCTCACAGCAGGGGCCAGGTCGTTGCTGGATGTCACACACAGCGACAGCGACGGGACGTCGCTGCAACGTCACAGAAAATGGTGACGTAGCAGCGACGTCGTTGTCGCTGTGTGTGACACCAGCTTTAGTGCAGGAGGTATCCCCTTTACTGATATCCCCTACACTAATATCCTCTGTACTGATATCCACTGCATTGACATCTCCCTTAGGGCTCTTGTCCACTTGCGAGTAAAAAATCCCTGAGATACTCTGACAGAAAAGTGAGTCGAGTGTCCTGTGTATGATCTGCGTACGGTGTTTTGTTTTTTTCTCACCTAGCATCCGTATGACATGTGAGCGTCATGCGAGTGCTATGTGAGTGTTTATGCAAGCAGCGGTGGACTGGCTACCGGAGGAATCTCCAGTAATACCAGGCCTGGCCACGGTTACCTGCACTGAACTCCGGAGATGTCACCTGAGCTCCAGAGATCAGCCCGGCCTGTCTGCAGCTGTGCTGAACTGAACAGCAATCGCCGGAGAATCAATCACTAGGCGCTCGCTGTTCAGTCTAGGCTGCACTCCGGAGCTCAGGTGAGAGCTCCGGAGTTCAGCGCATGTAACCGCGGCCAGGACTGGTATTACTGGAGATTCCTCCGGTAGCCAGTCCGACGCTGTATGCAAGTGTGTAGATTGTTAACATCCGTGTGATCCATGTGACATGCGTATGCCATCTGTATGACATGCAAATGCCACCCGTATTCTGATTTTTTTCTCGCTACCATAGGCTTGCATAGGGGTGCGAGAGCTGAGACTCGGTGCAAATCGCAGCATGCTGTGACTTCACTGAGAGCACGAGACGTGTCGTATAAAATTAAGCTAGTGGACAATGCCTGATAGCTTAACACTGGTGCGAGTGCGATCCGATTTTTTTATCGGATCACACTTGCACAGGAAAATCGCAAATGGACAAGAGCCCTTACTGATATCCCCTGCACTAATATCCTCTGTACTGATATCCACTGTACTGATATCTCCTTTAGGCTGGAGTCACACTTGCGAGAGACTCACGCGAGTCTCCCATCTCATCACCCGGCATGGCCTACTGCCCTCTGGACAGGAGCGTCTCAGCTGCATAGAAATACATGCAGCCGACCCGTTCCTGTTAGGAGAGTGTGCGGTCATGCCGGGTGATGACTCGCGTGAGTCTCTCGCAAGTTACGTAGTTACTTAGGTTGAAGAAAAGACCTAGGTCCATCTAGTTCAACCTTCCTCCACCAGTTCTACATTTGGTCGCTAAGTCATTTATAACCAACAATGTTTTGTGTACTGAGGAAATCATCCAGCTCTTTTTTAAAAGCTGTTATAGTATCGGCCATTACTACCTCTTGTGGTGGCATTCCACAGTCTGACTGCTCTAACTGTAAAGAACCCTTTCCTATTTAGCTGTCGGAATCGCTTTTCTTACACTCGCAGTGAGTGCCCCCTGGTCCTTAGTATTGTCTTTGGAAGAAATAAGTCATGTGCCAGTCCTTTATATTGATCACACATGTATTTATACATATAAATGAGATCTTCTCTGAGACGTCTTTTTTCTAAGCTAAACATATCTAACTTTTTCTACCTCTCATCATATGGGAGGCCTCATTCCTCATCATACGGGCGGCCTCCATTCCTCATCATACGGGCGGCCTCCATTCCTTGTAGTAGTCTAGTTGCCCTCCTTTAAACTGACTCTAACTTCTGAATGTCCTTTTTAAAATGTGGAGCCCAAAACTGGATCCCATATTCCAGATGTGGCCTTACAAGTGATTTATAGAGGGGTAACAATATGTTGGGATCACAGGATCTAATCTCTCTTTTTATACACCCTAAAATCTTGTTTGCTTTAGCAGCTGCTGCCTGACATTGAGTGCTGCTGCTCAGCTTATTTGTAATGAGAATACCCAAGTCCTTCTCCTGTTCTGTAGTCCCGAGTTTACTTCCATTTAATGTATACGCAGTTATAGGATTACTCCGTCCTAGGTGCATTACTTTACATTTATCAACATTAAATCTCATTTGCCAAGTATCTGCCCATTCTGACATCTTATCCAGATCTTTTTGTAATATTGTACTATCAAGGTCAGTTTTTAATATCCTACATAGTTTGGTGTCATCAGCAAAGACTGACACTTTACTATCAATCTCATCCACAAGGTCATTAATAAAGAGATTAAAAATAATCTGTCCCAGCACAGATCCCTGCGGCCCCCACTGCTGACTATGGCCCATTTAGAGAATGTACCATTTATGACTACTCTTTGTTTCCTATCTTTTAGCCAATTCCTTACCCAGTTGCATATAGTTTCCCCTAGTCCTTGCTTCTGGAGCTTTAGTATAAGGCTATTATGTGGTACAGTATCAAATGCCTTTGCAAAGTCCAAATAAATCCCATCAGCTGCATTACCAATATCCAGGTTTGCACTTACCTCCTCATAGAACCCCAACAGGTTGGTTAGACACGACTTATCTTTCATGAATACATGCTGTCTGTCAGTTATTATATTATTTTCTGCAATATATTTTTGCATGTCATCCCTTAAAATGCCCTCAAAAACTTTGCATACTACTGATGTCAGGCTCACTGGACGGTAGTTGCCTGGATCTACCCTCTTACCTTTCTTAAATATCGGTACCACATCAGCAATCCTCCAATCCTGAGGCACCAACCCTGTTACAAGCAAGTCTGAAAAGATGAGATACAGCGGTCTGTCGATTACGAAGCTCAATATGCGTGGATGAATGCCATCTGGCCCGGGGGATTTGCCAATGTTTAATTTACTCAGACGTAGGCGTACTTCTTCTTTTGTTAAATAAATTATATCGGGTGGTGAACTTTGATTTTTCATTTGTTGAATGATCCATGGTACAGTCAGTTCCTTGGTGAACACAGATGAGAAATGCCTATTTAATATCTCAGTCTTTTATTTATCCTCTATAACTAACATGTTATTATATTTTAAGGGGCCAATACTATCCTTTGTTTTCCTTTTGGCATTAATGTATTTATAAAAGATTTTGGGATTTATTTTAATGTCATTGGCGATTTTTGTTTCAGTAGCTAGTTTTGCTTGTTTGATTTGTTTTTTACATTTCCTATTGATATCTTTATACTTCTGAAATGCTATTTCTGTATTCTCAGCCTTTAAGATTTTAAACGCCCTTTGTTTTTGTTTTATTATACTTTGTACAGTCTTATTTATCCATAGTGGCTTCTTTTTATTCCGGGACGTTTTATTACCAGAGGGTATAGGTTTTTTACAGGACTCTAGTAGTATATCCTTAAACGTACCCCATTTATGTTCAGTATCCGCAGTTACCATGACTTTGTTCCAATCTACACATTTAAGCTCTTCCCTTAATTTGTTGAAATCAGCTTTCCTAAAATTCCAGGTTTTAGCATTTCCCCTTTGAAATGTTCTATTGAATATTACGTTGAAGCTTCCCATATTATGATCGCTGGTGCCCAAGTGCTCCCGAACCTGTAGATCTGAAATTGTATCCGGTCTATTTGACAGGACCAGATCCTGCAGATTATTTCCCCTCGTCGGTTCATCTACCATCTGAGAGAGGAAATGGTCTTGAATGGTAGATAAGAACTTACAGCTTTTAGCAGAACCAGAAGATTCTATGTCCCACTGTATGTCTGGATAGTTGAAATCCCCCATAAGAAGAACCCGATTATTATTATTAGCTGCCTTTTCAATTTGTTCCAACATTTCACCCTCTATTTGTCAGGTATGTTAGGAGGCTTAAGGAGAGAAAACTCCACAACACCATACTTAAGGATAAAGGGTGGGTCCAGACTGTATTGGATCCCCACCCCAAGCACAAACTCAGTATTATATCATGCAAAGGAGGACAAGAGTTTTTTTAAGGTGCAAAAAATATACAAAAGTTTATTCAACACACTGTGAGGGTAAACATCCACGACATCATAAAAACATGTTAAAAGTAATAAACGGGCGACCCCCATATATGGTGGATAGTAAAACCATCTGTGACATATTGGCTCATGATAATACAGCCATACACTGCGAGTCACAGGGAAAAATGCAGAGCTTGCGTATCATACTGACCATATTCCTCTCTCTCCTGTGGTTCCATTGATCCTTAATGACACCCAGCCCTGATATTGCCTTTCATCAATATATTTCACCATCTCTCCCTCTTACCTGCATCTGGTTTTATTTATTTTATACATTTTTTAACCATTTTTATGATCTTTACATTCCCCTCTGTATCCAGGTTTATGTAATGTGAATATGCCCTATGTTTTGTTTATAGGACATAGAAATTAAAATTCCAATTTGACATCTGTGCAGCAACATCTTCCCGATCTACACAGAGACCTGAGAATGGACTTCCTATATGGTGTATTTCTGTGATAATGATATGATATTGCGGGACTGTTCTGCTGATAGCATTATACATACTGAGACATAAGATGGTACCTTCTTACTTTATACAATACGGTCGTCTCGGTGCGCACGCGCCGGACCCAGGGCTGTTCGCTCGTAGCTGCCGCCGTCTGAGCGTCACGCGCATGCGCGGGAGCCTTGGTGACGCGTCCCTGCTCCCGCGCATGCGCGAGTATGACGTGACGGCCGGCATCTCGCGTGATTTCCCTGGTCACCTGACGCGAGCGCCGACAACGTGACTTCCGGGTTCAGACACATTGTACCGCTACTTAAAGCCTGGTGTCAGGGGAGAATGGTAGGAGATGCCTCTTCCCTGACGAAGATTTCATTAAATTGAAACGTACGTAGGCTCCTCTGAGGCCCCTCTCTAACGGAGGCCCCCCCCCTTCCAATTTTTCCACCAGTTGATGCGTATGGCTCTATTGCCACTATCTACAGCTTGCCTGCGCAGGGGTCCCTTCGGGACCGTGGGTAATGTGGTTATATGCAATGCATTCATGGCCATACCTTTGTTTTAGGCCATGTTGTAATATAGAAGCTCATATGTTATGAATGCTTTTCTGACGTGTAACCTTGTCTTTAATCTCATGTATTGCATTTATGATTGTGTCTAATGCCATATTACACTTCAGAAGTTCGCATGTGCATTAATGCGGTCTGCTTGATACGCAAGCTCTGCATTTTTCCCTGTGACTCGCAGTGTATGGCTGTATTATCATGAGCCAATATGTCACAGATGGTTTTACTATCCACCATATATGGGGGTCGCCCGTTTATTACTTTTAACATGTTTTTATGATGCCGTGGATGTTTACCCTCACAGTGTGTTGAATAAACTTTTGTATATTTTTTGCACCTTAAAAAAACTCTTGTCCTCCTTTGCATGTTAGGAGGCTTATAGCAAACTCCAATTAGCATTTTTCCATTATTCCCCTCCCCATGTACATTTACCCATACTGACTCTACATTGTTGCAGTTCCCCCCAATGTCATCATTCAACACAGGTTTTAGGTTAGATTTGATAAATATACACACCCCACCACCTTTTTTGTCTTTCCTGTCCTTCCTAAATGTACTATAACCCTGTATGTTTGTCACCCAGTCATGGCTTTCATCCAGCCAGGTTTCCGTAATGCCCACCACATCATAATCCATGGTTGATATAAGAGTCTCCAATTCATTCATTTTGTTTGAAAGACTTCTTGCATTTGCCAGTAGACATTTCATACTATTAACACCTTTATTACTCCTAGCCTCCCTACGTTCCTTGCATGTCTCATCCCCCCTACTCCTTCATTGACCCCTACCATCTCACTGTCTCTATCTGCTCTATCTATCCCCTTATTTGCTCCACTACCCTCCCTCCCCCCCGATCCTAGTTTAAAAGCTCCTCCATCCAGGGAAAGCCAGGGAAGGAGTCTTGCGAGGATAATTTGCATATTCCCAGTGCCTTCTGGGATAAGTGAAGAGTCACCGCGAGCTCAAGGAGAACCGGGTTTTGGCCGTTACAGCCGGAAGGAAGACTTCTGAAAGCCAGGGAAGGAGTCTTGCGAGGATAATTTGCATATTCCCAGTGCCTTCTGGGATAAGTGAAGAGTCACCGCGAGCTCAAGGAGAACCGGGTTTTGGCCGTTTTGGCGAATTTTAGCCTGTCTTCTTCATTGTGAGTGTGAGTGAGCAAAGTGTGAGCAAAAGTAAGTGTGAGTAGAATTGTTTGTATTTAGTTGTTTAATTACTTAACATTTGTTTAGTGCTATCCCCATTAGAAAATGTGCTCCACTATTGCTAATACGATCCAGTGTACATCTTGTCTCATGTATGCAGTCCTTGAAAAGCCGTTCGAGGGTGCATACTGTTGTTCGAGATGTGCGCAAGTTGCACGTTTGGAAGCCCAGATACTGGATCTAAATGAGCAGCTGGCAACTCTGAGATGCATTAGCAATATGGAAAGGAGTTTGCTGCTCACTGAGCAGCAGCTTGCTGGGTCAGATGTGGGGGAGGATCGTAGTAGGGAGCGGCAGGACGGTGAGGTAGGTAGCTGGGTGACAGTTAGAAAGGGGGGTAAAGGGAAAAGTGCTAGGAAGGCTAGTCCTGAACTGACACACCCCAATAGGTTTGCAAACTTGGCAGATGAGGGGGATGTCATTACAGGGGTAGCATTGCTGCAGCAAGGCATGACCTCTGAATGCCAGAGGAGTGTCTGCTCCAGTAAGGGAGGGAATAGGAGTGCAGGGCAGGCAAGACAGGTACTGGTAGTGGGGGACTCAATTATTAGGGGGACAGATAGGGCAATCTGTCACAAAGACAGGGATCGCCGAACAGTGTGTTGTCTTCCTGGCGCTCGAGTTCGGCACATCGCTGATCGGGTTGACAGATTACTGGGAGGGGCTGGGGAGGACCCAGCGGTCATTGTACACATTGGCACAAATGACAAAGTTAGAGGTAGGTGGAAGGTCCTTAAAGATGATTTCAGGGAATTAGGTTGTAAGCTTAAAGCATGGACCTCAAAGGTGGTATTTTCGGAAATACTACCTGTGCCACGAGCCACACCAGAGAGGCAAAGAGAGATCAGGGAGGTTAACAGGTGGCTCAGGAATTGGTGTAGGAAAGAGGGTTTTGGGTTCCTGGAGAATTGGGCCGACTTTTCAGTTGGCTACAGATTCTATGCTAGGGATGGGCTGCATCTTAATGGGGAGGGTGCAGCTCTGCTGGGGCAGAAAATGGCTAGAAGGTTGGAGGAGTGTTTAAACTAGGGATGGGGGGCGAGGGTATTCACTTTATAGAAGGGGAATGTAGTGCAGATAGTGACCAGGGCACAAGTAATGAAATTGGGGATGGTACGGGGGGAAGGGTTAGGACAGTCAATACAGTAAGCAGGAATATAGGTACAGAGTCATACGTAACGTGCATGTACACTAATGCCCGAAGCCTCACAAATAAGGTGGAGGAATTAGAATTAATATTGTTGGAAGAAAATTATGATATAGTGGGGATATCAGAGACATGGCTGGATGAGAGCTATGACTGGGCTGTTAATTTACAGGGTTATAGCCTATTCAGGAATGACCGTACAAATAAGCGAGGGGGAGGTGTGTGTCTATATGTAAAATCATCCTTAAAACCCATCCTGCGTGACAAAATATGTGAGGGTACTGAGAATGTAGAGTCCCTATGGGTGGAGATAAGGGGGGGAGAATGAATAATAAAATACTGATAGGGGTGTGTTATAAGACGCCGAATATTATGGAAGAGGTAGAGAATCTCCTCATAAAGCAAATTGATAAAGCAGCGAGTCTCGGAGAGGTAATTATTATGGGGGACTTTAACTATCCTGATATAAATTGGGGAACAGAAACTTGCAGTTCCAGCAAAGGAAATAGATTTTTGATAACAATGAAAGATAATTACCTTTCACAAATGGTACAGGTCCCCACAAGAGGAGGAGCACTACTAGACCTTGTACTAACCAATAGGCCAGACCGCATATCAAATATACAAGTTGGGGGTTACTTGGGGAATAGTGATCACAAAATAATAAGTTTTCATGTATTCTTTAGTAAGATGTATAGTAGAGGGGCTACAAGGACACTAAACTTCAGGAAAGCAAATTTTAAACGGTTGAGAGATGATCTTAGTGCAATAAACTGGGATGATGTACTAAGTAATAAAAGTACACAAAGCAAATGGGAGACTTTTATGAGCATCCTGAATAGGGCTTGTGCAGAAAATATACCCTATGGGAACAAACATGCTAGAAATAGGAGGAAACCCCTATGGCTAAATAGAGCTGTAAGGGAAGCAATAAAAGAAAAACAGAAAGCCTTAAAAGAATTAAAGAGGGTAGGTAGTGATGAGGCATTATATAATTATAGAAAATTAAATAAAATATGTAAAAAGCAAATTAAGTTAGCTAAGTTTGAGACAGAGAGACTCATTGCGAGAGAAAGTAAAAATAATCCTAAAATATTCTTTAACTACATAAACAGTAAAAAACTGAAAAGCGATAGTGTTGGCCCCCTTAAAAATAGTCTTGGTGAAATGGTGGAAGGGGATGAGGGTAAAGCCAACCTGCTGAATGACTTTTTTTCTACGGTTTTTATACAAGAAAATGCCATGGCAGATGACATGACCAGTGATACCATAAATTCACCCTTGAATATTACCTGCTTAACCCAGCAGGAAGTACGCCGCCGCCTCGAAATTACTAAGGTTGACAAATCTCCGGGCCCGGATGGCTACACCCCAGAGTACTACAGGAATTGAGTTCTGTGATAGATAGACCATTATTTTTAATCTTCTCAGATTCCTTAATAACAGGGTCGGTACCGCAGGACTGGCGCATAGCAAATGTGGTGCCAATATTCAAAAAGGGGACAAAAACTGAGCCGGGAAATTATAGGCCGGTAAGTTTAACCTCTACGGTTGGTAAAATCCTTGAGGGTTTCTTGAGAGATGCTATACTGGAGTATCTCAAGAAAAATAACCTTATGACAGAGTATCAACATGGGTTTATGAGGGATCGATCATGTCAAACTAATTTGATCAGCTTCTATGAAGAGGTAAGTTCAAGCCTGGACCAGGGAAATGCAGTGGATGTTGTGTATATGGACTTTTCTACAGCTTTTGATACGGTGCCACACAAAAGGTTGGTACATAAAATGAGAATAATGGGGATAGGGGAAAATATGTGTAACTGGGTTAAAAACTGGCTCAGTGATAGGAAACAAAGGGTGGTTATTAATGGTAAATACTCAGACTGGGTCTCAGTTCATAGTGGGGTACCACAGGGGTCAGTATTGGGCCCGCTTCTTTTCAACATATTTATAAATGACCTTGTTGGGGGCATGCGGAGTAGAATTTCAATATTTGCAGATGATACTAAACTCTGCAGGGTAATCAATACAGAGGAGGATAATTTTATATTACAGGGAGATTTATGTAAATTGGAGAATTGGGCTGAGAAGTGGCAATTGAAGTTTAATGTAGATAAATGTAAGGTCATGCACTTGGGTAGAGGAAATAACATTTATGATTATGTACTTAATTGTAGAACACTGGGTAAAACAGACACAGAAAAGACTTGGGTGTATGGGTGGATGGTAAACTTCACTTTAGTGGACAGTGTCAGGCAGCTGCTGCCAGGGCTAATAAAATAATGGGATGTATTAAAAGAGGTAGAAGTGTTCATGAAAAAAATATAGTTCTACCTCTGTACAAGTCACTAGTGCGACCGCACTTATATACTGTGTACAATTCTGGTCACCGATATATAAGAAGGACATAGCTGAACTGGAGAGGGTGCAGAGAAGAGCGACCAAGATTATTAGAGGAATGGGGGGGCTGCAATACCAAGACAGGTTGTTAAACTTGGGGTTATTTAGTTTGGAAAAACGAAGACTTAGGGGGGATGTAATCACAATGTATAAATATATGAGGGGACAGTACAGAGACCTTTCCAAAGATCTTTTTACACCTAGGCCTGCGACTGGAACACGGGGGCATCCGCTACGTCTTGAGGAAAGAAGGTTTAATCATAATCACAGCCGAGGATTCTTTACTGTACGAGCAGTGAGACTATGGAACTCTCTGCCGCATGATGTTGTAATGAGTGATTCACTACTAACATTTAAGCAGAGCCTGGATGCCTTTCTTGAAAAATGTAATATTACCAGTTATGTATATTAGATTTTATGACAGGGTATTGATCCAGGGAACTAGTCTGATTGCCGGATGTGGAGTCAGGAAGGACATTTTTTCCCCATTGGAACTTGTTTGCCACATTGGGGTTTTTTTGCCTTCCTCTGGATCAACATGTTAGGCTACGGGTTGAACTAGATGGACTTAGAGTCTCCCTTCAACCTTAAAAACTATGATACTATGATACTATGATCCGTCTGACCATTTTCTGCCCCAGCACAGCTGCACCCTCCCCATTGAGGTGCAGCCTGTCCCTACCGTAGAGCCCGTAGCCGACTGAGAAGTCGGCCCAGTTCTCCATGAACCCGAACCCTTCCTTCCTGCACCAATTTCTAAGCCACGTATTTATCTCCCTAAGCTCCCGCTGTCTTTCTAGTGACGCTCGTGGCACCGGTAGTATTTCTGAAAACACCACCTTGGAGGTCCTGGACTTCAGTTTCTCTCCTAGTTCCCTGTAATAATTTTTAAGGACCTTCCACCTGCCTCTAACTTTGTCATTAGTACCAATGTGCACCATGACCGCTGGGTTTTCCCCAGCCCCACCCAGCAATCTGTCTATCCGATCCACAATATGCCGAACCCGAGCACCCGGCAGACAACACACTGTTCGGCATTCACGGTCTCGGCGACAGATGACCCTGTCTGTCCGCCTAAATATAGAGTCCCCTACCACCAACATCTGTCTGGGCTTTGCTGCACTCCTATTTCCCTCCTTCATACAGCAGTCATTTTCCTGGTTGCTAGGAGCAACGTCATGCTGTATTGACCCTTGTCCTGGCCCTTCATTCCTAATATCAGCCAAACAGGCATGTTTACTAGGTTGTGCCAGGTCAGGACTAGGCTCCCTGTCACTTTTCCCCCTACCTCCTCTTCTGTTACCCAGCTACCTACCCCTGGGTCCTGACCTTCCCCACCTCCACCCTCCTCCATATCACTGGCCCCAGCCAGAGAAAGCTCAGTGAGCTCTAAACTCCTCTCCAGGTTTGCAATGCCCCTGAGTATTGCAAGCTGCTTATTTAGATCAGTTACCTTGGCTTCCAAATACGCAACATGCTTGCATCGAGTGCAGACATAGTCACCCTCGAACGGCTGCTCAAGGCATGCATACATCTGACAAGATACACACCTGGCAGCATTGTCCATGGAGCCTCTATTAAATGGGGATAAACAGTAAAGTAGAAAAACAAACAATGGGAAACGTCTAAGGATAAATTCAAACTATGTTCTTGTGTCAAACTATGAGATTGTGTTTAAACTATGCCGCACTTATCTTCAATCGCCTCACTTTACTTCAGCACCTTGCTTGCTTTGGCTGGTTTATATAGTTCTACAAGGACTTCCAGAAGCTGCCAGAAGCTTCTAGAAACAGGTGTGGCTAATACTACTGATTAAATCACTAGACACACTTTTTTTTTTCACAATACCACAGACAAACACAGACAAACAAGTGTGACTCCGGCCTTACTGATATCCCCTGCATTAATATCCTCAGTACTGATATCCACTGGACTGATATCTCCCTTACTGATATCCACTGCACGTATATCCTCTGTACTGATTGATATTCACTGCACTGAAATCTCCTTTAGGGTACGCTCACACAAGCGTTCAAATTGGATGAGTGCAATGCGAGAAAATCTCGCATTGCACTTTGACCAATGCTAGTAAAGGAGGGAGAGCAGTTGGTCAGCTTTTCTCGCATTCAGATTCTGGATGCGAGAAAAGTAGCAGCAAGCAGCGATTTTCTGCGAGAGCCGTATCTCTCGCACCCATTCAAGTGAATGGGTGTGAGGTAAACATTGAACTGCACTCGGATGTTATCCCAGTGCAGTGCGATATATGCACAGGCTGACAATGGAGGAGATGGGGGGATTAACCCCTCCCTCTCCTCTGCAGCGCCCGCCCTCAGCCTTCGCAGCTGTGACCCAATCGCAAGTCACAGTCGCATGACACTCGGCTCGCAGCAGAACCTGAGCTGGGGGTCATTAGCATATCGCATTCAATGCTCTCGCATCGGATGCCATACACTCATGTGAGGCCAGCCTTACTGATATCCCCTACACTAGTATCCTCTATACCAGGGAGTTACGTCACCGCCGGAGTCTGCTCCAGCGACTTCTGCTCCGATCGCCAGGCGACGCCGTGTTCCTGCCTTGGATGGTGCTGGTGATGGGAGAGAAGTCAGTGCCAGCGGCACCAGTGGGCGCAGGCTCCGATCATCCACTGGGCTGGGTTAGCTTGGGATCTGCAGTACCGCTGGCTGACTGTGGGTGGCATGTGTCTTCCAGCTGAAGTTGCCAGCGTTCAGCTACAGCCAATGGGAAGACACCACACCCTTCTTATTTCCCCTCCTGTCACATGATCACTGCCAGATATAGTTCTGATTTTCCTGGCTCCTGTTACATCCTATTCTGTTGGTGATTCCTGTGTTGACTTCTGCGTGGTTTTGACTACCCTTCCGCCTACTGTTTTTGTACCTTACTGCCCAACCCGGATCTGACCTCTGCTTGTTTGATGACTACGTCACTGCCTGCCGATTCTGTCCCTGTTCCGCAATTCCTGGTTTGACCCTGCTGACTACTACTCTCATCGGACTTCAGCCTTGCACAGGTAGTGATCTCCAGGGTCCTGTGTAATTCCAAATCCCTGTATAGGGTGTGAGACTGTGACCGGGGTTATCTATGACGGCCGGTATGTCTCGCCCCGGTTGTGCTCACTCCATGATAGAAAGTAACTCCACTCCAGGGTTAATGCTGTTTCCCTACAAGCTGAAGGAAGGGTTAAAAGGAAAGAGGAACAAGGGCGGGGGTGCCGGGTGTGAGGGAGTGAACACAACTCCCTGAGTTCTCTGCCGGAAAGGCACATATGTACTGTTGTGGACTTTTGTTTGGATTAAAACCGTGTGCTGTGAACCTTGGTGCCTGGATCCCGTGTCTTCTGCTGCGCAGCCGACCACGCTACCTCACATATAGTGGAGAATGCGGGCATGCCAGCCCGGTGAGGTGTAGCATCCATCCCTGGTGACCCGGTAGCACATGTCCTGGATTCGAGCGGCTATACTACAGCCCAAACCCGGTGACGCCATGGAGGACATACTAAAGCAGCTGGCTCAGGCTAATGCACAGCAACAATAGGCTAATGAACAGCAGCAACAGACCAATGCACACCTGCTCCGGTCGTTGGAACGTCAGCAGCAATCCTTGCAATTGCAGGAAAAAAGGCACCAAGAACAGATGGTTCTCCTGGCCAAGTCGATCCGTGCCGGACCAGCAGCAACAACCCTGGAACCGGGTGACGACGGCAGCGTCCGGAAAGCGGTGAGACAAGCGTTGCAAAAGATGACCCCGGGGGATGATGTGGAAGCGTTCCTGGCGGTGTTTGAGCGGGTGGCCGAGCGGGAAAAGCTGCCGACCCCCCAGTGAATCATGAATGGATAAGAAAGTCGGGTTTAACACTGCGCTAAAACCATGAAGCCAAACGATGTGATGAATTCTTTGCTATATTTTCTTTATTTAGGCCAGGTCTACGCGTTTCAAAGGCATGTCCGCCTTTTTCATCAGGACAAAGGAAAAAACAGCATGATTCCTTTGTCCTGATGAAAAAGGCGGACATGCCTTTGAAACGCGTAGACCTGGCCTAAATAAAGAAAATATAGCAAAGAATTCATCACATCGTTTGGCTTCATGGTTTTAGCGCAGTGTTAAACCCGACTTTCTTATCCATTCATGATTCCCTGTTGCATCATCGGGGCTGCTGCTTGACCATTTTCTGCATACATAGGAGTTGTGCCTGTCACAGGTGAGCACCTGTTTTCATTTTCTAAGCCTGCATTGTTTGCCAGATAAGACCCTATGTGCGCTTTTCTCTCCACAGCATTTTGACCCCCCAGTGGGCTGAGGTATTGTCGCCCTATCTGACGGGAGAGCCCCAAAAAGCGTACCTGGACCTCTGTACCGAGGACGCCATAGAATATGCGACTTTGAAAGCCGAAATACTGGCTCGGTTGGGGGTGAATACCTATGTACGGGCTCAGCGGGTAAATCAGTGGTTCTATGAGGAAGGCAAACCCGTACGCTCCCAGGCCTATGACTTGTTGCATCTCGTAAAAAAATGGTTGCAGCCTGACACTCTGAGCCCGGCGCAAATGGTGGAAAGGGTAGTAGTTGATCGTTTTGTGCGCACTTTACCCGTCACCATTCAACGGTGGGTAGGACAGGGCGACCCGAGTACACTGGACCAATTAGTGTCCCTGGTAGAGCGGCATGTGGCTACGCAGGACTTGATACGGGACACTGAGACTTTGCGTACCGCCCGTCGGTCCGGCCCCTCCAAGCCTAGGGCCAAGGACCCACCGCTGACACCGGTGCAGGAGTCCGCTACCGTCCCGTCTGAGGCCGCGCCCGCCGTCCCTGAGGTCCGGAAGGGTCTGTACCCTAAACGACAACTCGTCAAGGGGGTTTCCTTCCCTATTAGATGTTGGCGGTGCCAGCGGGTGGGACATATGGAAGCCCAGTGTCCACTCACCACGGAGCCCATGGATTGTAGGGTTACCCGGCGGGGTTCAATGTATGCTCAGGTGGTGTGTACCGCTGACCTGGTCTCCCCAGAGACTGAGCCCCACTTGTGCCAAATACAGGTGAATGGATGTCCGGTTACAGGATTGTTGGATTCCGGAAGCTTAGTGACCCTTGTGCAATCAACCTTGAGGGCTAAAGTAAAGGCCACAGGACGTACCGTGAGGGTGGTTTGCATACATGGGGACCGCCGAGACTATCCCACGGGGATTGTCACCATCACAGCACCTTGCGGTCAGGTGCAACAGGAGGTGGGACTTATTAACACTCTTCCCTATGACGTGATCCTAGGAAGGGATCTGCCCTATTTTTGGACTTTATGGAAGGGACCTCCTAAGTCCCCTCAGATATTGGTCAGTCCGGGACCTGAGCCCTACAATCCTGAATCCGGGACGCCTGCCGTAGGGGTTCCCATGATAGGGACAGAATGTGAACCCGATAGGTCGCCCCTAGAGGTATTGGCAGGAGAGGCTGAGACGGTCGAGCCCATCCCGGAGTTGGAGGCGTCCCCGGATACGTTTGGGACAGCCCAACTCCAGGACCCTACATTAATACATGCCCGGAGTCGGGTGACGGGGTGGCACAGCTGCCCGGTGCCCAGGTAAGGTACCCCCATTTCGCTCTTAAGCAGGATTTACTCTACCGGGTAGATGAAATACGGGGCGTGGGGGTAGAGCAGTTGGTGGTGCCCCAGCCGTACCGCCGGCGGGTCCTCGAATTGGCTCATAAACACCTGATGAGTGGCCATCTAGGGGTCAAGAAAACGCAGGAGCGAATATTGCAAAGGTTCTATTGGCCCGGGGTCTTTGGGGAGGTAAAACGGTTCTGCGAAACCTGCCCGGAGTGTCAGCTTACCGCACCCCTGACCCACTTTCGCAGTCCATTGGTACCGTTACCCATTATAGAAGTCCCTTTTGAACGGATAGGGATGGATCTGGTGGGGCCCCTCGTAAAGTCTGCTCGAGGGCACCAACACATCCTAGTGATCGTTGACTATGCCACCCCGTACCCCGAGGCGATACCTCTCAGACATACTGCGGCGAAGCTTATAGCTCGGGAGTTGTTTGCTGGGTTCTGCCGGGTGGGGTTGCCCAAGGAGATCCTTACGGATCAGGGGACCCCATTCATGTCTAAAGTGACCAAAGAGCTATGCCGGCTACTCCAGATCAAGCAGTTGCGCACGTCTGTGTATCATCCTCAGACGGATGGGTTAGTAGAACGATTCAATAAAACCCTGAAAACCATGCTCAAAAGGGTGATCTCCAAAGACGGGAAAGACTGGGATATGATGCTTCCCTATTTGATGTTTGCCATACGAGAAGTGCCACAGGCATCCACGGGGTTTTCGCCTTTTGAATTGTTATACGGGCGACATCCCCGGGGATTGTTGGACCTGGCAAAGGAAACATGGGAGCAAGAGCCCACCCCCCATAAAAGTGTGATTGAACACATTTTAGGAATGCAGAACCGCATAAGCGCGGTCATGCCAATTGTGAAGGAGCATTTACAGGAGGCTCAGGCCGCGCAAAGCGGCCGCTACAATAGACAAGCCACCGTGCGGACCTTTAAACCCGGGGATCGGGTGTTGGTTTTAATCCCCACGGCGGAGAGTAAATTCCTGGCTCAGTGGCAAGGCCCCTACGAGATAAAGGAAAAAGTCGGGGTGGTCAACTATAAAGTATTGCAGCCCGGTAGGCGGAAACCTGAACAAATATACCATGTCAACCTATTAAAACCTTGGCAGGAACGGGAAAGCCTGATGGTTGTTTTTTCCCCATCTCCCTCCTCTTCGGGTCGTTCACATCCGGCTCCAGCGACCTCCGGAGAGGACGAACTGGAAGTAAGGATTGGATAAGCCCTCACCAAGACACAGAGGCGAGAGGCCAGACGGTTGGTTCAGCAGAACCCCGATGTCTTCTCCGAGCTGCCTGGTAGGACCAGTCTGATACGACATGATATTGTCACCGAGCCCCACCTGAAGGTACGCCTGAAGTCATACCGCGTGCCGGAGGCTCGAAGACAAGCCATATCAGAGGAAGTGTAGACAATGCTACGCCCTGGGGGTCATCGAAAAATCCCGGAGTGAATGGGCTAGTCCCATTGTCCTAATACTAAAACCCGATGGCTCCTTAAGGTTCTGCAATGACTTTAGGAGATTGAACGAAATATCCAAGTTCGATCTCTACCCCATGCCCCGGGTGGATGAGCTGATTGATAGGCTGGGACAGGCGCGATATTTTACCACGCTCGATCTGACCAAGGGGTACTGGCAGGTGCCACTGACGGAGTCCGCCAAGGAGAAAACCGCTTTTGTTACGCCGGAGGGTCTCTTCCACTATGTTGTCTTGCCTTTTGGGTTACATGGCGCTCCGGCCACGTTCAAGAGGTTGATGGACTTGGTGCTGGAACCCCACCAGGCGTATGCATCAGCGTACCTTGATGACATCATTATTTACAGCTCCGATTGGCAGACCCACTTGGAACAGGTACAAGCGGTGGTCGACGCGCTTCAAACAGCCGGATTGACAGCCAATCCCAAGAAATGTGCGTTGGGACTCACGGAAGCCCGCTACTTGGGCTACGTGATAGGCCAAGGAGTGATTAAGCCCCAAATTAACAAGGTTGAGGCGATCCAGAAGTGGCCTAGACCCCTGACCACGAAGCAGGTTAGGGCCTTCCTGGGTATCGTGGGGTACTACAGGAGGTTTGTAAAAGATTTTGCGGGACTATCAGCCCCCTTGACGGACCTTCTCAAAGGCAAGAAGTCCGTCATGTTGCGCTGGACTCTGCAGGCCGAGGACTCCTTCCGGGCCCTGAAGGGGGTCCTGTGCAGACAGCCCGTTCTTGTAAATCCTGATTTCCGGAAGGAGTTCATAGTACAGACTGATGCCTCTGAGGTCGGCCTGGGGGCAGTGCTGTCTCAGGTGGTTCAGGGGGAGGAACACCCCGTCACCTTCTTAAGTAGGAAGCTCACCCCTCCCGAGCGGAATTATAGCGTAGTGGAGAAGGAGTGCCTGGCGATCAAGTGGGCCTTGGAGTCCCTACGCTATTACCTGCTGGGACGGCAGTTTCGCTTGGTGACTGATCACTCTCCGCTGGTCTGGATGAGGTCCGCCAAGGAACGGAATGCCCGGGTAACCCGGTGGTTCCTTTCTCTGCAGAACTTCCGGTTTACGGTTGAACACCGGGCCGGTAGGTTGCAGGGCAACGCCAATGCCTTGTCCCGCGGCCCGTGTTTGATGGCGGGAGTTCAACCCCGCACGCTTGAACTGAGGGGGGGGTATGTGAGACTGTGACCGGGGTTATCTATGACGGCCGGTATGTCTCGCCCCGGTTGTGCTCACTCCATGATAGAAAGTAACTCCACTCCAGGGTTAATGCTGTTTCCCTACAAGCTGAAGGAAGGGTTAAAAGGAAAGAGGAACAAGGGCGGGGGTGCCGGGTGTGAGGGAGTGAACACAACTCCCTGAGTTCTCTGCCGGAAAGGCACATGTGTACTGTTGTGGACTTTTGTTTGGATTAAAACCGTGTGCTGTGAACCTTGGTGCCTGGATCCCGTGTCTTCTGCTGCGCAGCCGACCACGCTACCTCACAAGGGGTTAAGGGGTTTCAGGGTTCTGTGGGTCCTACTTGGTGAGTGGCTTCCCTCTCGCCTCCCCTTTACAGCCCATCTGAGTCTGTGGATCCAGGCAGGCGTTACACAGGGGCGGGCAATTAATTTTCCCTTGAGGCCGCATGAGAAATTGGGATTGGTTTAGAGGGCCGGACTGATATAATTAACTCAGTTCTACCTAATATACTACATCACTACACCCCCTCCATATACTACACCTGTAATAAACTACACCACTACACCCCCCTATAGTACACCTGTAATAAACTACATCACTACACTCCACTATACTACACCTGTAATAAACTACATCACTACACCCCCTCCATATACTACACCTGTAATAAACTACAGTACTACACCCCCTCCATATACTACACCTGTAATATACTACACCACTACACCCCCCATACTACACTTGTAAAAAACTACACCACTACACCCCCCTATACTACACCTGTAATAAACTACACCACTACACCCCCCCATACTACACCTGTAATAAACTACATCACTACACCCCCTATACTACACCTGTAATAAACTACATCACTACACCCCCTATACTACATCTGTAATAAACTACATCACTACACCCCCTCCATATACTACACCTGTAATATACTACATCACTACACCCCCTCCATATACTACACCTGTAATATACTACATCACTACACCCCCATATACTACACCTGTAATAAACTACATCACTACACCCCCTCCATATACTACACCTGTAATAAACTACACCACTACAACCCCCATACTACACCTGTAATAAACTACATCACTACACCCCCCTATACTACACCTGTAATAAACTACATCACTACACCCCCTCCATATACTACACCTGTAATATACTACATCACTACACCCCCCATACTACACCTGTAATAAACTACATCACTACACCCCCCTATACTACACCTGTAATAAACTACATCACTACACCCCCTTATACTACACCTGTAATAAACTACATCACTACACCCCCCTATACTACACCTGTAATAAACTACATCACTACACCCCCCATACTACACCTGTAATATACATCACTACACCCCCTCCATATACTACACCTGTAATATACTACATCACTACACCCCCATATACTACACCTGTAATAAACTACATCACTACACCCCCCTATACTACATCTGTAATAAACTACATCACTACACCCCCCCCATACTACACCTGTAATAAACTACATCACTACACCCCCCTATACTACATCTGTAATAAACTACATCACTACACCCCCCTATACTACATCTGTAATATACTACATCACTACACCCCCCTATACTACACCTGTAATATACTACATCACTACACCCCCATATACTACACCTGTAATAAACTACATCACTACACCCCCCTATACTACACCTGTAATATACTACATGTCACGGCCGGGCGGTCGGGCAGACCCAGGAGGTGGATCCACTGGACCGAACTCTCTGAGATGGTGGTAGGGAGTCCGGCAGCTGAAGCACTGATGGGCAGTAGAACAGTCCGTGTAAGTGAAGGCAGCGGAGGAGTCCCAGGGACCACGGAGTCACAGAAGGTGGTCTTGGTGACGTAGCTCAGGTTCGGAGGCCGAGGTGATATCAGGCGGGGTCCGGAACCTCTGGAGCAAGATGACGGGTCACCGCAGGGATCCGGGATGGTACGGACTGTCAGATGGCAGACGGACAGCGTGCGGGGATCAGGACACGGCAGACTGGATGGCGAAGCAGGCACGGCTCTACAAAGAGAGATAGGTGAGTACGAGCACAGTAACACCAGGAGACCTGACTCCTAGCTCAGGGAACACGAAGATCAGGCCCCGCCCCCTTGGACAATGACCCCTTATATACCCTGTACCTGTGCAACCTCATTTCCTGTTAATGGACGCTGGCCCTTTAAGAAAGGGTCAGTGACCGCGCGCGCGCCCTAATGCGCATGCGCGCCGCCCGGGTGCCAGAAGCCAGGGAAGGAGGCTGCGAGGAGGACGCAGGGGAGCCGGCCAGGTCCAGGGAAGCTGTCGGGCGCCGGGATCGGGGGCCCGGAGCCCTGGGACGGACGGAATCCGGTGACTGGGGAGCGGAGAGCGTGGCAGGTGAGCCGGGGAACGGGGGTGAGGACCCGGGGAGCGTGACAGTACCCCCCCCCCCCACGCCCCCCTCCCCGCAACCGGGACATGAAGGCACGGATAAGAGGAGTGCCCACGTTCTCCCTGGGCTCCCAAGACCTATCCTCAGGACCATACCCTTCCCAGTCCACCAGGAAGAACTGTCGACCTCGTACGGTCTTCATGGCCACGATATCCCTTACCGCATAGATGTCATCATCGGCAATAGGAGGAGGGGCCGGACTGGCAGCAGCGGAGAAGGGACCAAGGACAACCGGCTTGAGCAGAGAGACGTGGAAGGAGTTGGGTATCCTCATCGTGGCCGGGAGCTGTAGCTTGTAGGATACCTCATTGATCTTGCTGAGGACCTTAAACGGCCCGATGTAGCGAGGACCCAGCTTGTAGGAAGGTATCTTCAATCGGATGTACTGGGAAGCAAGCCAGACCAGGTCACCAGGAGAGAAACACGGAGGATCCAGACGTCTCTTGTCAGCGTGTTTCTTCATCCGCTGGGAAGCGCGCCCAAGGGACGCTTTGACAGAGTCCCAAATGGTAGCAAAGTCACGAACTGCAGAATCAGCAGCCGGAACATCCGATGAAGGGGATATAGGCAACGGGACGGAGGGTTGAAGTCCGTAAACTACATGGAAGGGAGATTTGGAGGACGACTCACTGATGTGGTGGTTATGTGAGAATTCAGCCCAAGGTAGAAGCGTGGACCAGTCGTCGTGATGGGCGTTGACGTAGTGACGTAAGAAGGAGGTCAAGATTTGATTGACCCTCTCCACTTGGCCATTAGACTGAGGATGGTAAGCAGAAGAAAAGTCCAGAGTCACACCCAGATGTTTGCAGAGCGCCCTCCAGAAGCGGGAGGTAAACTGAGTTCCTCGGTCGGACACGATGTGGGATGGGAAACCATGCAAGCGGAAGATGTGATGGATATAGGCTTCCGCGAGTTCCTGAGCAGAGGGCAGTCCAGCCATAGGGACGAAGTGAGCCATTTTGGAGAACCGGTCCACCACGACCCATATGGCTGTGTGTCCAGAGGATAATGGCAAGTCCGTAATAAAATCCATCGCTATGTGTTGCCACGGAATTGTGGGTATCGGCAGAGGCAGAAGACGGCCATAGGGCAGGTGTTTGGGCGTCTTGTTCCTGGCACAAGAGGAGCAGGCAGAGACAAAAGCAGCGACGTCCGTGCGAAGGGATGGCCACCAATAATGGCGTACAATCGCACCCCATGTTCTCTTCTGGCCTGCATGACCGGCTGTTTTCGAGGCATGACCCCAGTGTAACACCTTTTGCCTGTCAGTCTCAGAGACATAGGTCTTTCCGGGCGGTATCTGGGCCAGGGTGACAGGGGCCACCGGAATAATCTTGCTAGGAGGGATGATAGGCTGGGTAGTCTCTTCCTCCTGCTCCATGGGCATGAAAGACCTAGACAAGGCATCCGCACGTACATTCTTGTCTGCGGGTCGGAAATGGAGCTGGAAGTCGAACCTGGCAAAGAATAAGGACCACCTGGCTTGCCGTGGGTTCAGTCGCTGAGCGGACCGTAGATATTCCAGGTTCTTGTGGTCCGTGTAGATAATCACGGGGTACACTGCTCCTTCCAGGAGGTAGCGCCATTCCTCCAGAGCCAGTTTGACCGCCAATAGTTCTCGGTCACCGATGGTGTAATTACGTTCAGGTGCAGAGAAGCTCTTGGAGAAGAAACCGCATGTAACCATCTTCCCGGAGGAGGACTTTTGCATGAGCACTGCTCCGGCTCCCGAGGAGGAGGCATCCACCTCCAAGGTGAACTGGCGGTTTAACTCCGGACGGTGGAGTACAGGAGCGGAGGCAAATGCTCGCTTCAGTGAGCAAAACGCGGCGTCGGCCGCAGGTGACCAGTCCTTTGGATTAGCCTCCTTTTTGGTCAAAGCGGAGAGAGGAGCAGTCAGGGCAGAGAAGTGAGGGATGAACTGGCGGTAGTAGTTGGCAAATCCCAGGAACCGTTGGATTGCCTTTAGTCCAGAAGGGGGAGGCCAGTTGAGTATGGAGGACACCTTCTTAGGATCCATTTGCAGTCCAGTACCCGAGATGATGTATCCCAGGAAAGGGAGAGAAGACTGCTCAAAGACACACTTCTCATATTTGGCGTATAGACGATTCTCTCTCAGTCGTTGTAGGACCAGCTGGACGTTCTCTCTGTGGGTCTGGAGGTCCGGAGAGTAGATAAGGATGTCATCCAGATACACTACTACACAGACGTAGAGGAGGTCCCGGAAGATGTCGTTCACCAATTCTTGGAAGACTGCTGGTGCATTACATAGGCCGAAGGGCATCACGCAGTATTCATAGTGCCCATCGCGAGTATTAAACGCGGTCTTCCATTCGTCCCCAGAGCGGATACGAACTAGGTTGTAAGCACCCCGAAGATCCAGTTTGGTGAACACACGGGCTCCTCTGAGCCGGTCGAACAATTCGGGGATGAGCGGCAGAGGGTACTTGTTCTTTACGGTGATCTGATTCAGACCCCGGTAGTCGATGCAGGGGCGTAGGTCACCCTCTTTCTTCTTAACGAAGAAGAAGCCCGCTCCCGCAGGAGAGGAGGATCTCCGGATGAATCCCTTAGCCAGGCTCTCTGTGATGTAGGTAGACATGGCCCTGGTTTCGGCTGGGGACAACGGATATATCCGTCCTCGAGGTGGTGTTGTTCCTGGGAGCAGGTCGATGGCGCAATCGTAGGGACGGTGTGGCGGAAGTACCTCAGACTCCTTCTTGTCGAAAACGTCTGCGAAGGACCAATAGGCCGAGGGCAGTTCCGGTAGGTTCTCTGGAACCGGAGGTCGTCGGATGTGTGGTATGGACTTCAGACACTTCTCATGACAAGAAGGGCCCCATCGGGTGATTTCGCCAGTACCCCAGCTGACTGAGGGTTCGTGTGTCCGCAACCAGGGAAGTCCCAGCAGGATTTGATGGGACATGTGTGGAAGGACGTAGAGAGAGATGTTCTCGGTGTGCAGGGCACCGATACGTAGTTCGACCGGTCTGGTGACCCAGGAGATGGTATCAGAGAGGGGTCTCCCATCCACAGAGGCTATCACGAGGGGTTTGTCAAGTGGAGTAACAGGCAGCTGGTACTTGTCCACCGTGGCCTGCTGAATGAAATTGCCTGCTGCCCCGGAATCGAGGTATGCCTCAGCCGTGAACCGTGTCTCTCCCGTTGACACTTGCACAGTCCACATAACCGGGTCTGAGAGAGTCCCAGCACCTAGGGTGGCCTCTCCTACCAACCCTAGGCTTTGGAGTTTCCCGGCCTCTCTGGACAGGCGCGTAGCAGGTGTGTGCCCTCTCCGCAGTAAAAGCAGAGGCCCTTGGCGAGCCGCTCTGCTCGACGCTGTTCAGACTGTCGTACTCGGTCAATCTGCATGGGCTCGTGGACGGGAATCCCAGCTGTTGATGACTGAGGTGCGGAGGGCTTCTGGGGAGGTGAGGAATGCCGTACCGGTCGTCTCTCACGAGACAGCTCTTTAGAGCGCTCCTGAAAACGAATGTCCACTCGAGTAGCCAGGGCAATCAGGGCATCTAGGGTGGAGGGCAAGTCACGACCCGCCAACTCATCTTTGATGCGACTCGAGAGTCCCTCCCAGAAGGCGGCTGTCAGGGCCTCATTATTCCACCCGAGTTCAGAAGCCAAAGTGCGGAAACGGATGGCGTATTGGCCCACCGTCAGTGTTCCTTGACGTAGGCGGAGAAGTGATGAAGCAGACGCAGAGGCGCGTCCCGGCTCGTCAAAGGTACTGCGAAAGGCCTGCAGGAACTCTCGAAGGTTCTTGGTCACAGGGTCCTCCTTCTCCCACAAGGGGTTCATCCACGCCAGTGCCTCGCCCTCTAGGTGGGACATTATAAAGGCGACCTTGGCTTGGTCGGAGGCGAATAGATGTGGCAGCTGCGTGAAATGAAGGGAACATTGGTTGATGAAGCCCCTGCAGGTCTTGGGATCTCCAGAATAACGAGGTGGTGAAGCCAACCGGAGTTGGGAAGCACCCGACGAGGCTGCCACTGGTGCGGGAGCCGTGGATTGTCCATTGGAGGACCTGGGTGCCGCAGGCGTCATGGATGCTTGTAACGTGTACAGGCGGGTGTCCACGGAGGTCATAAATTGCAGCATGCGGGTCTGGACTTCACGCTGGCGTTGGAGTTCCTCTTGCAGGGCCAATAGTGCTGCAGCGGGATCCATGGCCTGATCTTACTGTCACGGCCGGGCGGTCGGGCAGACCCAGGAGGTGGATCCACTGGACCGAACTCTCTGAGATGGTGGTAGGGAGTCCGGCAGCTGAAGCACTGATGGGCAGTAGAACAGTCCGTGTAAGTGAAGGCAGCGGAGGAGTCCCAGGGACCACGGAGTCACAGAAGGTGGTCTTGGTGACGTAGCTCAGGTTCGGAGGCCGAGGTGATATCAGGCGGGGTCCGGAACCTCTGGAGCAAGATGACGGGTCACCGCAGGGATCCGGGATGGTACGGACTGTCAGATGGCAGACGGACAGCGTGCGGGGATCAGGACACGGCAGACTGGATGGCGAAGCAGGCACGGCTCTACAAAGAGAGATAGGTGAGTACGAGCACAGTAACACCAGGAGACCTGACTCCTAGCTCAGGGAACACGAAGATCAGGCCCCGCCCCCTTGGACAATGACCCCTTATATACCCTGTACCTGTGCAACCTCATTTCCTGTTAATGGACGCTGGCCCTTTAAGAAAGGGTCAGTGACGCGCGCGCGCGCCCTAATGCGCATGCGCGCCGCCCGGGTGCCAGAAGCCAGGGAAGGAGGCTGCGAGGAGGACGCAGGGGAGCCGGCCAGGTCCAGGGAAGCTGTCGGGCGCCGGGATCGGGGGCCCGGAGCCCTGGGACGGACGGAATCCGGTGACTGGGGAGCGGAGAGCGTGGCAGGTGAGCCGGGGAACGGGGGTGAGGACCCGGGGAGCGTGACACTACATCACTACACCCCCCATACTACACCTGTAATATACATCACTACACCCCCTCCATATACTACACCTGTAATATACTACATCACTACACCCCCATATACTACACCTGTAATAAACTACATCACTACACCCCCCTATACTACACCTGTAATATACTATATCACTACACCCCCCCATACTACACCTGTAATATACATCACTACACCCCCTCCATATACTACACCTGTAATATACTACATCACTACACCCCCATATACTACACCTGTAATAAACTACATCACTACACCCCCCCATACTACACCTGTAATAAACTACATCACTACACCCCCCTATACTACGTCTGTAATAAACTACATCACTACACCCCCCCATACTACACCTGTAATAAACTACATCACTACACCCCCCATACTACATCTGTAATAAACTACATCACTACACCCCCCTATACTACATCTGTAATATACTACATCACTACACCCCCCTATACTACACCTGTAATATACTACATCACTACACCCCCACCTGTAATAAACTACATCACTACACCCCCTCCATATACTACACCTGTAATATACTACATCATTACACCCCCATATACTACACCTGTAATATACTACACCCCCCCATATACTTCACCTGTAATAAACTACACCACTACACCCCCTCCATATACTACACCTGTAATATACTACATCACTACACCCCCATATACTACACCTGTAATATACTACATCACTACACCTCATGTACTACACCACTATATACTACACCACTATATACACACTACCATATACTACATCTGTGAAACTACACCACTACACCCCCAGTATTAGTCCCCAGTTACCCCCACCTCCCACATTGTCCTCTCCTCAGCTTATCAGTCACTACTTATCTTTCCCTTGTTATTGTCGCCGTCCTCAGGCACCTCCGTACAGGCCCCCCGCTGAGCTGCTCCTTCAATTGTATGTGCCCTGGCTGTGCCGATGCTGTTCTCCGAGGGGCCCCCTCTGCTGCTTCTCTCCGTGAAGGCCCCCGCTGTGCCGCTTCTTCTCCTGCCCAGCGGGAACTTTTGAAATGACACACGCCGCGCAGTACTACTGACCACATCAGAGCGCGCACGTGTGTCACAGAGAAAGTGCCGGCAGGGAACACAGGAGAGGTTCCTGCGTTCCGCTGCCAGCACTGAATGTACGGAGCTGCAGGATCGCTCCCTGTCCGGCACGCATTAGCTTGGCTCCACTGCACCGGCTGAAGATGGGCGGGCCGGTCACAGACAGTAGGCGGGCCGGATGTGGCGCGCGGGCCGCCCCTTGCCCAGGTCTGCTCTATACTGATATCCGCTGCACTGATATCTCCTTTACTAATATCTCCTTTACTAATATCCTCTGTACTGATATCCACTGCACTATCTGTGACGCCCTGGCAAAACCAGGTTATCACAGAGACTGCACAGATCTTCCAGGTGCAGGACTCCATCCTCCTTGGCATACCAACCAAACCCACACCCAGGTACACAACATCAGCCAGCAAAGCCTAGTCACCCCCCATGACAATAGGGACACACCAGTGGGCGGGACCAGGCAGATGGGAGCGCCCACCTAGGGGTCCTGAGGTGTCAGGGGAGGGAAAACAATGGTCTGGGACAGAGAGAGAACAGTACTGACAGTTGAAGTGAAAGGAGTGTGGAGCGACAGCGGAGTCAGGGGTTGGGGCCCCTGGACTACCGGACTACGGACTAGGTGGCAGATGGCAAACAGGACCACAGGCGACGGAGATCCGGTCGCGGGAGACCTTAAGTGGACTGGGGCAGGGTTGTAGCCCGCCGGTGCCGACAGCGGGAATCCGGTCCGGAGGCCGTGCACAGTCGGGGTGCCTGAACGCTAGGGCGAGTAAGGTTTCAAGCCCCTTGTCAATTAGCCAGCCCGGGACAAGATTCTATGTCTTGTCCCACCAGCAAGCCCAGAGAGCGAGACGGAAGCCCAACGCGGGGGATAGGGTGTCCACCAGAACCCAGAGAGATCCCAAGGGTCAGATTTCGCGGGCCACAGCTCCCAACATACAAAGTTACCAGGAGTGGACTTCCACTGTTTCAAGCGGAGTTGTCCTGTTGAAGACAAAAACACTGTGTGCAGGAGGAAGGGACACCTGTTTGCTGTACCAGGGTGTGGGACCCAAATACAACCGCCGGAGGTTACCGGTCACTGGCAATTTGGTTTACTACTGGACTCTGTGTGAATTTCCTTGGAACTGTGAGTACACCACTCTTGCCCGGTCCAGCCCTGCATGACACTTTCCGCAGCATACAACCCTACACACCTGGGCCTCGGGACAGGGGATACCATCCTGCTGCCCCACTCCATCAGCCCCGGGCGTCCCATATCCAGGCAGCGGCAGTGCTACCAACTCTCACCGCAACCCACGGGTGGCGTCACTGATAAACTTTTCCCCTGTAAATACACCCTTTCTACGGTTGTGAGGATGGACGGCTGCACGAGCTCGGGTCCGGCTGCCACTCTAGCCACAGTAACGAAGCCGGATCTGAGCACCCCCTTGCAGTGGTCTGGCCCCCGTCCGCAACAACCCAAAATTGGCGTCACAAACAGGATACTTACCCCATCCACTAACCTGGTTGAAGTGCGTCTTTCCTGGACTGTTAACCCGTGAAACGCTGAAATTTCGGACTGCCGCCATCTTGCCCACCATTCTTGGCGCCAAAAACAACAACTTCGCCATCTTCTTCCCTTCGCCCTTCTTCCCCGCCCCCTACAGGCTGCTTTACACGTTACAATTAATCGTGTGATCGCACCCGCCCCCATCGTTTGCGCGGCACAGGCAATTTTTTGCCCGTGTCGCACAATGTTGTAACCCCCCGTCACACGTACTCACCTTCCAAATGACCTCGCTGTGGGCAGCGAACATCCACTTCCTGAAGAGGGAGGGATGTTTGGTGTCATAGCGACGTCACACAGCGGCCGGCCAATAGAAGCGGAGGGGCGGGGTTGAGCGGGACGTAAATATCCCGTCCACCTCCTTCCGCATTGCCAGAGGACGCAGGTAAGCTGCAGATAATCGTTCCCGGGGTGTCACACGGAGCGATGTGTGCTGCCTCGGGAACAATGAACAACAGGACGTTCGAATTTTAGAAAATGAGCGACGTGTCAGCGATGAACGAGAAGGTGAGTATTTCTGCTCGTTCATAGCTGTCACACGCTATGATATCACTAACGATGCCGGATGTGCGTCACTTACGACGTGACCCCGCCGACATCTTGTTAGATACATCGTAGCGTGTAAAGCCCGCTTAAGAACGCGGGCGGAACCCAGTGATCCCCAGAGCAGGAAGTTGAAAAGGACAGTGGGTCTCGAGAGATTGCTGTTGAAAACCAAGTGGGAGGGCAGGAAAAAGCGGCATGTGATCAGAGAAGATAAAGTGCATGGACACCAGGACTCTGCAGAAGCCTGTTCCTGGAGTCCAACGCGGCAAGATGTCTCAGCAGCCTGGCAAGCTGCGCGCAGAGAGCTCCGTTCCCAGAACCGCAGAGTGGATTGAGGAACAGACAGAGGATGTGCCGGAAGATCCAGGCTCAAGCCCAATTCATATTGATGAGGTGGACGACGGAGATGAAGGGTCTGGCTGCAGCTGTCCGGACGTGAAAAGTGGAGATGGTCTCAGCGGAGCGGGTAAGTAGTGACCCACGCCCCTATGTTCCCCAGGAACCGGCCTGCCTGGCTGAGGGGTCTGGCCTGCCCCCGTCCGCCACGTCACCTCCCTCGTCGCCCGTGTCCGCAGCCAACGCCCTGCCCGACCCATTGCCTCGACCGGTGGCAGCGGAACCCGTATCATCTGTGGAGGAGGACCCAGTAACTGGGACCTCGGGCCTTGCATTCACCACCGCCTCGGCACCCGTTCCAGCCCCGAGCCAGGCCGCAACCCCGATGACATCTTGTCCGGCCCCAAGCCAGGCCGCAACTCCGATGACATCTCGTCCGGCTCAAAGTCTGGCCACATTGGTGATTACGTCGGCTCTGGCTATCCGCCTGGCCGCAACGGAGGTGGCACCCAACCTAAAGTCTACCCCGGCGACAGAGCTATCCACTCCCAAGCATCCCTTCCCGGCTGAGAAGCAGCCGGAGTGTACCTGCAGGGAAGCGGAGCAGGCCACTGATCGGTGGAGCCCACGGAAGTACGTGAGGCTGGTTGTAGCCGGCGCCGAGGGCATCCGAGTGGGCCTGGCTCCTGAGCAGGAGGCGGAGCACTGAACCCATGTCCCGTACTGGGAGCGGCAGCAGCAGCTACGCAGGGAGATCACTGCCAGGGAGAAGCGCAAGGCTGATGTGCTGGCCCGTACGTACAAAGAGAAGGACTGCCTCACCAAGGGCAAGTCGCCATTTCGATCCACAAAAATAATGGGGATTTATATACTATTTGTGTCCTGGAGGGATGTAGCCCCTCACCTGCCAACCGGCCATCCAGACAGGAATCTGGAACCCGGAGATATGGTCAGGTACACCAGTAGTGCTGAGCGGGCCCGGACTATAAATGTCCGGATCCGCGCGGTTTCAGCACTATTTCCGAGCCCAATCTGGGTGCGGGATTCCGGCTGCACGATCCGGAACCAGCAATTAATGAAAATGAAAAAAAAAAACAATAAATAAATGAGCGTTTCATACTTACTGAGACTCTGTCATGGCGGCACACTGCTTCCGGGTCGCGCTTTCACTTCCTGTGCTGTGCACACAATCACACAGCTTTCCGTGCTTTCCCCGCCCACCGGCCGTCCTCTCAGCTGTGATTGGTTCCTGGCTGACGCGCCCCCTGCCTGTGACAGCTCTGCCGTGCAGTCATCACTTATCGCGGTCAGTACTACGCTGCACTCAGAGCGGGCAGCTGTGCTCTGTGGCTGCTCGCTCTGACATGTAGCAGAGCTGGATGTGTCTTCGCTGGATCTCCTGTGGATTATGTCGGAGCTGCAGAGCTGTGTTGGGATAATAACGTGGTGAAGGAGGAGGCTGCGTTTGTACTTTATTCCAAATAAAGGATTTTTCTGTGTCTTGTTTATTTACTGTCATTTACAGGTTTGTGATGCGGGTATCTCACAGACGCCCGTGCGATCACAAACCTGGGGTTTAATAGCAGCCATGCGCTGTTATTAACCCCTGCTATTACCTTGATTGCCACCGCACCAGGGCAAATCAAGATGAGCCGATATCGCCCCGGAATGGTCACATCTAACAGATGCGGCAATACCGGGCGGCTGTGGGCTGAGGATATACCAGCCCCCAGCCGGCGTTAACATGGCTGGGAATGAAAATTGGGGGGGGGGGTGGCGCACGTGTTTTTTTTTTTTTAATTATTTATTTAAATTAAAAAAAAAACGCTTGCGGTTTATCTTAGGCAGCAGTCACAGCGAGGGACTCCCACAAGTCTGACATTGCATCACCCGCACACACATCTGACAGAAGCGTGCATGTGTTTCTAGGTACATGCACGCTCATGTTCATACAGTGCCAGGCTGTGTCGGGTGATGTCAGACCCGCACGAGTCTAAAGGGGGCTTTACACGCTACGACATCGCTAATGCGAACTCGTTGGGGTCACGGAATTGGTGACGCACATCCGGCCGCATTAGCGATGCTGTTGCGTGTGACACCTATGAGCGATTTTGCATCGTTGCAAAAACGTGCAAAATCGCTCATCGGTGACATGGGGGTGACTCGCCCACCCCAGGGGTATGGGACACCTGGTGCCGGGCCGGACTAGTCCGGTGGTAGTCAGTGGTGGCTGGGCCCGGCTCCGTGGCCCTGGTGGGTGTCAGTAGAATATGTGGCTTGGTGAATAAAGTTGTGTTCGTGACGCCACCTGTGGTATGCGGCTATTAAGCCGCCGCTGCTGTGTGAGGCCTCCGGGATGATGTTATGGCAGCATTGGTAGTACTGCTCCCCACAGGTGGAGCAATGCCCGGGGCACAGTTGGTGCTTGTGAATGTCTATGCAGCTGAAATAACAGAGACCACTCCAAGGGTGCAGTTCAAGTTCTTTACTCACACTTCTTGTCACAGCGCTGTAGGGACCCTTGGACTGCTGGGACCACTGTCAGGGACCTCCGCCATTTCTGGGTGATTCTGAGAGTGAATGCCGGTACCCTTCTCTTAGTGTCTCTTTCTTCTGCTGTCTTCCTTAGCCTTGCCTTTGATAGGATAAACCTGGCTTGACCTCCACCACAGCCTCCAGGCTGGGGGGTCACCTGTCGGCTGATTACCCCTTTTCTGGAAGTTCTGCTATGGGTTCTGGCCCGGGGAGTCTACAACATTCCCTGGGCCTCGGTTTTTACTGTTTGGAGATGATCTTTGCACTCCTCCAGTCTCTAGGGACCGTCCCCTGTCGCAGCTTGATCCCTCCACCCCTGTCGCAGCTTGATCCCTCCACCGATGTTCTTGTGGAACAGGCCACCGTAGCTCTAAACTGCCCCGACAGCTATACAGACTACCCGTGGCCCTGCGACTCCTTCTGTCTCCTACGTGGTGTCACCTGGACCTCTGGGTCCCAGGATCTTCACCAGGAAGCGTCTCCTTCTGTTTCTCTGCTCCTGTCTGACTTGGAGCTTTCTTTCCTTCTTTCTTTCTTTCTTGTCTTTCTTTTCTCCTCCTTGCCTGCCTCCAGCAGGCCTCCTCCTCCCTCCTTTCTCTCGTTCTTCTTCTCCAACTACATGCTGCCTCCTCACTCTCTCCCTCCCTGAGGTAGACTAGCTAAACTTGACCTTCCTCTCTGTGTCTGCTCTCAGATGGCTCCTCCCACCTCCCCAATTGCCCTGTTCTACCCTATAGGAGCAGGGATGGGTCTTATGACCCCCCCCCAGCATGCAGCATGGGAGGGTTGTCTGCCACTTTCCCTGGTCCCAGTGTGTTCCTAGCAATGGGTGTAGTGTGGATTTACCAGGGGACCGGAGTTCACTCTATTCCTCTCCCAGAATGGGGCATCACACCGCTGGATGGGGTGCAATGACCTGTGGCGACGGAAGCCTCAGGGGCGCCACACTCCCCCACAGCAAATCCCAGCACGTCCTCGGGCTGAAAAACAACAAAAAATGTGGAGAAACTGCAAAAACATTTTTACATGCATGTAACAACAACAATAAAACATTTCTTCCCTTTATGGGAGGCACATATAAGTAAACGTTGCAAACTTCTTATAAATAAAACTCTAAGTGTGCACTTCCAGTCCATTGCACGGTTCGGGCACATCCCCGATAATTCTGGTAGGGGGCACAACGGGTGCAACTAATTACATTTTTGGCTACTACAAGTCCAGTAGCCTGGCAGTTCGTTTCTCTCAATCGACAAAGTGGAAAACAAAACCAGCCACTAAGTCCAGTGGCCTGGTTACACAGGACACATAAGACATTACATTCACCGGGGACCACATTCCAGTTCCGTGGCCCGGTACACATAAACATTGGGGGTGACATCTTCGAAGAGCATGAGGGGCAGTACAGCAGGAAAGGGTGTCATCTTCGAAAAGAACATTGGGGCAGAACACAAGGGACATCTTCAAAAAGAATGAGGGGCAGACAGGGGCTATTTACAGTTCAACATCTTCTTTCTTCTTTACATGTAGGGATTCTTCCCCGGCTCCACCCCTGGCAGCAGGTAGACAGCGGTCAGCACAGTCTGCGTCTGCTGGTCTTGGCGGGCCGCACCTGGCATGGCGGCGGCCTGTATTGGAGTCGCTGCTGTGACCGATTCTTGACGGGCCGCACCTGGCGTGGCTGCGGCCTGGGCTTGGCGGGCCGCATCTGCGGCGTGGATTAACGTCGCCGCTGCGGCAGAATCTTGCTTGTCCGAGCGGGGTATCGCTGCTGGGGCCTGAGCTGGACGGGCCGGGCTTGGCGTCGCTGCTGCGGTGTGGATGGGCGTCGCTCCGGCGGCGAAATCTTGGCGGGCCGCACCTGGCGTGGCTGCGGCCCGGATCGGCGTCGCCATGCCGTGCATCTCTCCAGGGACCGCGGGCATGGTAGCGGGGGTTGGGGCACTCGCACCGGCAGGGGTATTAAATGACTCACCCCTCAGTAGCATCTCCGGTGTTCTGGCGGTCGCTGCTCCGCGCGTCGCTTTTCGGATCTGCTGCATCACCTTCGCCTGCAGCCCTTCACACCACTGGTCCATCTCCCAGCTCCACCAGTCAACGGAGTCTAGCTCTGGATCGCTGCGTGTGGACGCCATTCTCTCTGCGTCTCCTTCTGCACGATCTCCCAGCAGCAGACTCGTCGCTTCTTCTAGTAGCAGACTTTTGATGTTGCTCAGCAGCAGGCTGGTAACTTCCCGCTCCTTCATCCGGTCAGCCATCCTCCCGACCTCAGCCTTCAGCTCAGCGGCAGTCACAGGCCTGATCCAGGTGAGCTCCTCCTGGCCTCCGCTTACAGGAGCCATTTTCTTTCTCTGCTGGTCTGGCATTTTGACTTGTTCTGCCAGCCGGCCAGCTTTTCTAGGCGCCATTTCTTCTTCCTCCGCCTTCCATGGCGGGCACCGCTTCGCGCTCTTTTCTTGGACAAGGGGGCGGGGCTTCTCTTCGCGCCCTTTCTTCTTTCACGCCCCCCTTCTTCCCGCGCTCAGTGGCTTCGATGGCGGCAGTTTCTCACAGTAAAACACGGCTATTTCACGATTCTTCAGGCGCACAGTACCCGGTGTGACCGGGCACGAAATCCTGTTCGTGACGCCAAAGTTGACTCGCCCACCCCAGGGCTATGGGACACCCGGTGCCGGGTCGGACTAGTCCGGTGGTAGTCAGTGGTGGCTGGGCCCGGCTCCGTGGTCCTGGTGGGTGTCAGTAGAATATGTGGCATGGTGAATAAAGTTGTGTTCGTGACGCCACCTGTGGTATGCGGCTAGTAAGCCGCCGCTGCTGTGTGAGGCCTCCGGGATGATGTTATGGCAGCAATGGTAGTACTGCTCCCCACAGGTGGAGCAATGCCCGGGGCACAGTTGGTGCTTGTGAATGTCTATGCAGCTGAAATAACAGAGACCACTCCAAGGGTGCAGTTCAAGTTCTTTACTCACACTTCTTGTCACAGCGCTGTAGGGACCCTTGGACTGCTGGGATCACTGTCAGGGACCTCCGCCGTTTCTGGGTGATTCTGAGAGTGAATGCTGGTACCCTTCTCTTAGTGTCTCTTTCTTCTGCTGTCTTCCTTAGTCTTGCCTTTGATACGATAAACCTGGCTTGGCCTCCACCACAGCCTCCAGGCTGGGGGGTCACCTGTCGGCTGATTACCCCTTTTCTGGAAGTTCTGCTATGGGTTCTGGCCCGGGAAGTCTACAACATTCCCTGGGCCTCGGTTTTTACTGTTTGGAGATGATCTTTGCACTCCTCCAGTCTCTAGGGACCGTCCCCTGTCGCAGCTTGATCCCTCCACCGATGTTCTTGTGGAACAGGCCACCGTAGCTCTAAACTGCCCCGACAGCTATACAGACTACCCGTGGCCCTGCGACTCCTTCTGTCTTCTACGTGGCGTCACCTGGACCTCTGGGTCCCAGGGTCTTCACCAGGAAGCGTCTCCTTCTGTTTCTCTGCTCCTGTCTGACTTGGAGCTTTCTTTCCTTCTTTCTTTCTTTCTTGTCTTTCTTTTCTCCTCCTTGCCTGCCTCCAGCAGGCCTCCTCCTCCCTCCTTTCTATCGTTCTTCTTCTCCAACTACATGCTGCCTCCTCACTCTCTCACTCCCTGAGGTAGACTCCAACTAACTTGACCTTCCTTTCTCTATCTGCTCTCAGATGGCTCCTCCCACCTCCCCAGTTGCCCTGTTCTACCCTATAGGAGCAGGGATGGGTCTTATGACCCCTCCCAGCATGCAGCATGGGAGGGTTGTCTGCCACTTTCCCTGGTCCCAGTGTGTTCCTAGCAATGGGTGTAGTGTGGATTTACCAGGGGACCGGAGTTCACTCTCTTCCTCTCCCAGAATGGGGCATCACACCGCTGGATGGGGTGCAATGACCTGTGGCGATGGAAGCCTCAGGGGCGCCACAGGGGTCCATTCTCAAAAATCGTTACTGCAGCAGTAACGAAGGTGTTCCTCGTTCCTGCGGCAGCACACATCGCTCCGTGTGACACCCCAGGAACGAGGAAGCTCTCCTTACCTGCCTCCCGGCCGCAATGCGGAAGGAAGGAGGTGGGCGGGATGTTACGTCCCGCTCATCTCCGCCCTTCCGCTTCTATTGGGCGGCGGTTCAGTGACGCAGCTGTGACGTCGCTGTGATGCTGAACAAACCGCCCCCTTAGAAAGGAGGCGGATCGCCGGTCACAGAGACGTCGCCGGACAGGTAAGTAGTGTGACGGGTCTGGGCGATGTTGTGCGCCACGGGCAGCGATTTGCCCATGTCGCACAACCGATGGGGGCGGGTACCCACACTAGCGATATCGGTACCGATATCGCAGCGTGTAAAGTGGCCTTAACAGCGCATCACCGGCACAGCTGCGCACTTCTGACAAGAGCGTGCATGTGTTTCTAGGTACATGCTGTCACGCTCCCCGGGTCCCCTGCTCCGCTTCCCGGCTCACCTGCCACGCTCCCCGCTCTCCAGCCTCCATTGCCCGCGCTTCCCAGGCCTCCTGGTCCCCGCTCCCGGCGCCCGTCGGCTTCCCAGCCCCAGCCCGGCTCTGCTGCTTCCTCCTCACAGCTTCCTGCTCTGGCTTCTGGCACCCGGGCCGCGCGCATGCGCATTAGGGCGCGCACGCGGTCACTGACCCTTTCTTAAAGGGCCAGCGTCCACTGACAGGAAATGAAGCACACAGGTACAGGGTATAAAGGGGTTTAATGTCCAAGTGGGCGGGGCCTGTTCTTCGTGTTTCCCAAGCTAGGAGTCAGGTCTCCTTGTGTTCCTGTGAGATACTTACCTCTCTCTCTTCTAGAGCCGATCCTGCCTTGCCATCCGGTCCTGCCGAATCCCGAACCCCGTACGCTGCCTATCTGCCATCCTGACAGTCCGTACCATCTCTGTTCCCTGCGGTGACCCGTCATCTCGCTCCAACGGTTCCGGACCCCGCCTGACATCATCCCGGCTTCCGAACCTGAGCTCCGTCACCCGGACTACCATCAGTGACTCCGTGGTCCCAGGGACTTCTCCATTGTGCTCTTGTGCCCGGACTGTCCTGCTACCTATAGTGCTCCGGCTACCGGACCCCTTGCCATCATCGGGGAGTTCGGCCCAGTGGATCCACCTCCTGGGTCTGCCCGTCCACCTGGCCCTAACACATGCACGCTCAGGTTCAGACAGCAGCAGGCTGTGCCGGGTGATGTCAGACCCGCACGAGTTTGACAGCGCATCACCGGCACAACTGCACACTTCTGACAGGAGCGTGCATGTGTGTGCGCAATTTTATCCCACATCTGCATCTCCTGGCAAAAAACAGCCAAAAACCAGCAGTATGAAAACCATTTCATTACCGTTTTCTACCAGGAGATGCAAATTTGTTGGTGAAGTAATACACCAAAATCCTGCACCAAATTTGCACCTCCTGGCACAAGACCGCACAAAAACAGCATCTAAACATTTGTTTCTTTTTAATTTTTGGACCAAGGGATGTAAATTGTGTGATTATTACATTTTTACACCATATTCTGGCACCTAATCTACACCTCCTGGTAAAAATAACCGCGGCAAAAAACGCGGCAAACAAAAATTGCGTCAAAACACCGCATGTTTTTTGCCAGGAGGTCTAGAGTGGATGCAGGAATATGGTGTAAAAATCTCAGCATCAAATTTGCATCCCTTGGCCCCCACAAATAAAAGAATAAAAAAAAAAATTCTGCCACAGGTGGAAATTTGGTGCTGAAAGCTGGTGCAGATGATTTCAGCACCAAATGTGCACCTCCTGGCAAAAAAACACGTCAAAAATCGCGGAAAAATAACAACGGCAAAAACCGCGGCAAAAAATTGCGTCAAAACACCGCGGTTTCTTGCCAAGAGGTCTAGATTGGATGCAGGAATATGGTGTAAAAATCTCAGCATCAAATTTGCATCCCTTGGCCCCCAAAAATAAAAAAAATAAAAAAAATTTCTGCCATAGGTGGAAATTTGGTGCTGAAAGCTGGTGCAGACGATTTCACCACCAAATGTGCACCTCCTGGCAAAAAACCGCGGCAAAAACCGCGACAAAAAATTGCATCAAACACATTTGGTGGTGAAATCGTCTGCACCAGCTTTCAGCACCAAATTTCCACCTATGGCAGAAATTTTTTTTATTTTTTTTATTTTTGGGGGCCAAGGGATGCAAATTTGATTGGATGCAGGAATATGGTATAAAAATTTCAGCACAAAATCTGCATCTCTTAGCCAAAAAAACTGCGATTTTTCTGCTAGGAGATGTAGGTCTGTGAACTCAGTGACATCCACCTGAGGTCAGGTTACCTACGATCACAGATGAAGGACAGTGGGAACTTCCAGCTGTGACCATGTCGCAGGCGGGGAGGAGGGTGCCGGCACCACGCTCACCCCTCTGCTACTCGGGTCCGGCTGCTGCTGCTGCTCAGTGGTGGCTCGAGCGGTGGGCCGGATCCCGGGGGTTCTCGAGCGGCACTCCTCGCCCGTGAGTGAAAAGGGGATTTTGTTGGGGAGATTGTCCATGACGCCACCCACGGTTGTGGTGATTTGTAGCACCACCGCTGCTCAATATGGGGATCCCGGGAGTGGTGATGTGGAGCAGCCAGGTGTTGTGTTGCCCCTCCGTGGGTAGGGGTTGGTGATCTCGGGGCCCGGTGATGGTGTGGAAGGGTGCAGGGCCTGGTGGGCGCAGGGACGCGGGGGCAGCGCTGTGCCTTGCGGCACTGTGGTACTCACTCAGCCTGAGACGTTGACACAGTTTTACGGTAAACCACACGGCTGGAAAGACGGTTCCCACGGACGGCTGCACTTGCTCTCCCAGTAGGTGACGGTGATGTCCCTCTGACCTGCACCTGATGTTTCTAAGTTGGTAGCGATGGGTTCCCACCGGTAACCCGCTCCCCGGCTTGGATATGGGCCGGAGGAGCCCTACTTTGCCCGCAGACGCTGGCCCTGAGGAACTGGTGCCCTGTCGGTGGCGGTGTTCCTCTCTAATGGTTGGACGGTTGTCTTCAATCGGGACTTGGTTGTTGGAGGATCGACGTCCCCTTCACTGACGGATTCGGCAAATTATGGCGACTCCTAGCCTTGCCGGGGTCCGAGAGGCCCCTGCCCTGGTGCTGACTGTCCTTCGTATGCTGCTCCAGACCGCCGGGCCACTACTCGACCGCGGTCCTTCCAGCAACCTCCGAGCAGTCCCGCTCCAGACGATCACTGCTGTTGCTGACCTTGCTGACCCGTCCTGCACTTAGCTGGACTCCCTTCAGGCTTTTCTACGTACACTTTTGTTCCTTTTCTTCCTTGCTCCACTACTACTACTGCCCAGGGCGTCACAACCGCAAATGACCTGAGTGACGTCACCGCTCAATGCGCAGCTCATTCATTCTCTGGAACTCACAGACAGCGGTCGGTCGTGCCGCTCTCTGTGATATTCAGATGTAGCAGAGCTGAAGCGGCGTGGGACTTCTCCTGTGGATTACGTCAGAGCTGCAGGGTGTTTGGGGTTAATAAAGAGGAAAAGCAGGGCGTGTTTTGTATTTTATTCAAAATAAAGGATTGTTCTCTGTGTCTGTGCTTATTTACTGTCACTTACAGGTTTGTGTGATGCAGGTATCTGACAGACACCTGTGCCATCACACAAACCTTGGGTTTAGTAGCAGCTATGTGCCGCTATTAACCCCTGCTATTACCCCGACTGGCACCGCATCACGCCAGCGGGAAGAGCCAGTAGCGCACACCGGTATGGTCACATCTAATAGATGCGGCATTACCGGACGGCTGCGGGCTGAGGATATACCAGCCCCCGGCCGGCGTTATGTTGGCTGGGGATGAAAATAGGGGGAACTGCACGTCGCTTTTTTTTTTACTTTCACCGGAATCACACATGCGAGGGGCTCATGCGAGTCTGCCATGGAAGCACCCGGCAAAGCCTCGCACGTGTGACTCTGGTCACTTTATACACAGCACAGATACAGCGCGACAGCTGGGGCTGCAGCTGCGCACTATAACTGTGCTGCCGAGTGTTTACCACCGTGAACTGAACTGACCGACAGTGCACTGCTTTCCCCGCCCACCGGCCGTCCTGGCGCCTATGATTGGTTGCTGTTAGCTGACACGCTGCCACTCATGATGGGGGCGTGTCTAGATGCAACCAGCATGAGCCGGTGGGCGGGGAAAACAATGAATATTGAATTGTCGGCTCCGGAAGGTAACAGCATGACCCGGAAGGAGTGTGCCGCCATGACAGCACCTCGGTGAGTATACCGCGCTCGCTCCTAGCCCCCTAGCCTCTCCACAAACGTTTTTAACCTCCGGATTCCGGTCGCCATTCACTTATATGGGCACCGGATTCCGGAGCGGATCGGACTTATTTTTAAGTCTGTTAATGATCCGCCGGCCCCGGATTATTGGCATCCCGCTCAACTCTATACACCAGGTATTGTGGAGAGCGGGGGTGGTTTGCCCTTGATGTGAAGAAGTGGATCGTGGTCAACGAGCAGCCATGCCTCGCCTCCCACCGTCACCTTTATGCAAAAGCAAAAAGAATAATAAGTAGGTAGCGGATTCCGGCTACCCCCTTCCCTGTTTAAAACCCAGATTTCCCCTGTTTATTGTTGATGAACCAACGCCTCTGACCTGGTAGAGACCACCAAAAAACTCTCTTGGGTCACTGTACATGACCCCAATCTACCTTCTTGTTTATCCCACCACCAAAACTGCAACACCAGCTGGAGAGGACTGGTTGGAGGAAGGGCCTGCGGTAGAGTCAGCCGAGGCCCAGTCACCAGCAAAACCGGTGGCTAACCTCCAGGCCAGAGGGTTCCGGAACTTTGGAACCCTTTGGGGTGGACTGATGTGGGTAAGGAACTTTTAACCGGACACTATAAGTACACCAACAGGAACTCGGGGCGGTGTGACACCAGTGTTAGCAGTGGCACCGGGGGGGGGTTCAGGTGTTTTGGGTGGCGGGTCGAAGGGAGAAGGAGATATTGTTTGCAACGTTTAAGAAGTGTGCCTCCCTATAAGGGAAGAAATGTTCATGTTTTATTATGTGTTTTAAAGTTTTTACCTTTTTGCAGAAGCAGTTTCAATAAACGTCAGTGGCCGGACAGCCCGAGGATGGGCTGTAGTTTACCAAAGGGGAGTGTGACACCCTAGCAAAACCAGGTTGTCACAGAGACTGCACAGATCTTCCAGGTGCAGGACTCCATCCTCCTTGGCGTACCACCAACCCACACCCAGGTACATAAAACCAGCCAGTAAAGCCTAATCACCCCACATGACAATAGGGATACACCAGTGGGCGGGACCAGGCAGATGGGAGCGCCCACCTAGGGGTCCTGAGGTATCAGGGGAGGGAACACAACGGTCTGGGACAGAGAGCGAACAGTACTGACAGTTGAAGTGAAAGGAGTGTGGAGCGACAGCGGAGTCAGGGCTTGGGGCCCCTGGACTACTGGACTACGGACTAGATGGCAGATGGCAAACAGGACCACAGGCGACGGCGATCCGGTCGCGGGATACCTTAAGTGGCCCGGGGCAGCTTTGTAGCCCGCTGGTGCCGACAGCAAGAATACGGTCCATAGGCCGTGCACAATCGGGGTGCCTGGACCCTAGGGCGAGGAAGGTTTCAAGCCCCTTGTCAATTAGCCAGCCGGGGACAAGATTCTATGTCTTGTCCCACCAGCAAGCCCAGAGAGCGAAATGGAAGTGTCGCGGGCGGGGAGGAGGGTGTCGGCACACCACGCTCACCCCCTTCTGCTCGGGTCCGGCGGCCGCTGCTCAGTGGTGGCTCGAGCTGTAGGCCGGATCCCGGGGGTTTCTCGAGCGGCACTCCTCGCCCGTGAGTGAAAAGGGGAAGATTGGTTGGGAGATTGTTTATTGTCCGTGACGCCACCCACGGTTGTGGTGATTGAGTGTACACCACCGCTGCTCTATATGGGGATCCCGGGGATGGTGAGGCGGAGCAGCCAGTTGTTGTATTGCCCCTCCGTGGGTAGGGGTTGGTGATCCCGGGGCCCAGTGGGGTGCAGGGGTGCAGGGGCGCAGGGGCAGCGCTGTGCCTTGCGGCACTGAGGTACTCACTCAGCCAGTAAACACGACACAGTTCTTGGTAAACAAACGGCTGGTTGGACGGGTCCCTCGGACGGTTCACGGTGCTGCGGTTCCCTGCAGTTAGCGGTGACGGTCTCTTCCCTGCACCTTTGAAATGTCTGTTTGGTAGCGGTGGATTCCCACCGGTTACCCGCTCCCCGACTACAATCTGTGCCGGAGGAGCTCCACACTTTGCCCGCAGGCGCCGGCCCTGGGAAACTGGTGCCTTGGCGGTGGCGGTGTTTCCCCGTTGTGGTTGGACCTTTGCCGTCAATCAGGACTTGCTTGCTGGGGGATCTACGTCCCCTTCACTAACGGATTTGGCAATTTACAGCGACTCCAAGCCTTGCCGGGATCCGAAAAGCCCCTGCCTTGGTGCTGACTGTCCTTTGTATACTGCTCCAGACCCCCGGGTACACACAGCTTCCGTGGTCCTTCCAGCAACCTCCAGACAGTCCCACTGCAGACCTTCACCACCGTCTGCTGACCTTGCTGACTCCGTCTGGGCACACAGCCACAGACTAACTTCAGGCTTTCTGTCACTTTCACTGATGTTTCACTTCACTCTAGCTCCCTCCTGAGCTACACTCTGTTGTTTACTCCAGCTCGTCCCTGAGCTGACTTCACTTGAGCCCTGCCTGGGCTAAAAACTTTGTTGTTTCCTCCTTCACTCCCCTAACTAGACTGCCTGGTTTTCCCGCCTCCAGAGCTGTGTCCTCCTCGGTGGGCGGAGCCAACCGCCTGGCCCACCCCCTGGTGTGAATCATCAGCCTCTGGAGGAAGGCAACAAGGATTTGTGGGTTAGCTGGTGTACCTGCAGGGAATGTGGGGTGTGTGTGTGTTGTTACCTGTGTCCCCTGGCTTGCCCAGGGCGACACATTCCCCCTTAGCAAAACGCAGACCGTCCTCGGGCTGCCCGTCCAACACCGGTTTTATTTTCCTTTTGTTTTCTGTAAATGTAAAAAGGTATAACATGATAAACGGTAAATTATGTACATTTTTAATAATAACTCATCCCAAGACGGGAGGCACATTCTTAAACGTTGCAAACAGTTTACGGTTACGGTTTCCGCTCTCTCCCACCCAAGCAACCTGGCCCTGATGCTGCCCCTAAAGCCCAGGCAGCACCCCTTGACCCACAGTCCAGCACAAGTTACCCGAGCGGGATCTGTCCTTCCCTCCAGAGGGTAGCCACCGGTTCCTTTGGTGGCTGGGCCCCAGCCTGCTCTGCTCAGGGCCCTCCCTCCAACCTGCCTCTCCGGAGGTGGCATGGCGGAAAACGGTAACAGTAAACAACATATTTACAAGCCACTTAACGTTTGTGGTTGCCCTGCAAGTTCACGGGCTTGTCCATGGATAGTCCTCCATGCAGAACTTTTAAACGGTCCCCACAGGGACAACGGTGCCGGCTCCAGCCGGTTACAAATCACAAAGCAAATCAGGTTACTTTCACGGTATCATCATTTTCTTATCATTCTTTCAAACTTTTTTAAACAACACAACAGAATGGTGGTCCCAACGGGGACTGGACAACGGTGCTCCGCTGCCCTACTCCAGGCCTTCAGCTTCATCTGAGGGAGGGGGTGCAGGACTCACTCTGCTCTCCTGGCTGCCCCTCAGCTTCACATCCAGGGCAAACCACCCCCTCTCTCCGCAGTGTCGGGTGTACCGAACAAGGTCTCCCGGCATTAGGTTGCGGCCGGGATGCTCCTCAGGCAGGTGGGCATTCACATCCCGCCGGGCTACAAACACCTCGGCCTCCAGGCCCGGCTCGTAGATGAACCCGTAGCCCCGGCGGACATCAAACCGCCTCACCTGCCCCTCGTACAATGGGCCCCGGACACGGAACGTGGCCTGGCGGAGATTTTCTTTTTCTCGGATAGCTCGGGCCACCAGCTCGGCCTTCTTCCGCTCCCTCTCGGCGATCTCCAGGCCCAGCGGTACCGGCTCCCTATCCCAATACGGCGCTGCCGCCAGCGCCGGCGCACGGGTCGGGCCCCGCGGGACATCCTGGACGTTGCCCACTGTCAGGAATCTGGGCGGCATGTCCCGAGGTGTCTTGGCCTTGGGGGCTGCCTTGCAGCAACAACCCGGCGCTACCTCAGCCGAGGTGTGGGGGATGGGCATAGGGGCTTTCCGCTGCTGGGCCTTCGGCTCGGTGCGGGTCATCGGCTCCGGCTCGGGGAACTTCTCGGGGGATGCCTCCGGTTCAACCTTCGGGATCTTCCACGGTAACACCTCCGGTATGCCGCGGGCTCCGGCTACAGGTCGGCCCGCCTGGGCGGGGACGCTGGGTACTGCTACCGGTTGCGGTGGTAGCAGGCATAGTGGCGGGGTCACGGCCTCCGGGACGGGTGGCGAGGGAGGCAGCGAAGGGAGAGGGCTTGGACCGGGCCCCGCAGCCGCGATGACCGGCCCTTCCAGGGCATCGGGACGTGGGTCACTCACCCTCCCTTTCTCCGCTTCCTCCTCGCGTCTCCGCACAGTGGCTACAACGTCCGCCATGTCGGCCTCCCACTCCTCCATGAGGAGCTGCATCTTCACCTGCAGCCGTTGGTAGAGCTGCGCGGTCCGGATCTCCACCCACGCCGCGGTTCCAGGTGCGGGGGCTACGGTGTCGCGGGACGGCATCCACATGATGGCTTTCTCTTCCAGGAACGGTATGTTTGCAGAGTCCTGGCGTCCCTGCTTTTATAGCCGCAGCTACATGCGTCCAGCCGCCATCGCGTCCCCCTTAGCTCTTTCCGGCCCCTCTTCTCTCGGGGCGGGGTTTTGGCCTTCGCACCTCTACTGCTCGAGAAGACGCTCGAGCGGGAACTTTTCGCGCCAAAGATGGCGGCTTCTGAAATTTTTCTGCCGGACACCTCCGGCGGTAACAAGGCGCACCTCTACCAGACGGCAGAGCGGTAAGATCCTGTTCGTGACGCCAAGTTGTCGCGGGCGGGGAGGAGGGTGTCGGCACACCACGCTCACCCCCTTCTGCTCGGGTCCGGCGGCCGCTGCTCAGTGGTGGCTCGAGCTGTAGGCCGGATCCCGGGGGTTTCTCGAGCGGCACTCCTCGCCCGTGAGTGAAAAGGGGAAGATTGGTTGGGAGATTGTTTATTGTCCGTGACGCCACCCACGGTTGTGGTGATTGAGTGTACACCACCGCTGCTCTATATGGGGATCCCGGGGATGGTGAGGCGGAGCAGCCAGTTGTTGTATTGCCCCTCCGTGGGTAGGGGTTGGTGATCCCGGGGCCCAGTGGGGTGCAGGGGTGCAGGGGCGCAGGGGCAGCGCTGTGCCTTGCGGCACTGAGGTACTCACTCAGCCAGTAAACACGACACAGTTCTTGGTAAACAAACGGCTGGTTGGACGGGTCCCTCGGACGGTTCACGGTGCTGCGGTTCCCTGCAGTTAGCGGTGACGGTCTCTTCCCTGCACCTTTGAAATGTTTGTTTGGTAGCGGTGGATTCCCACCGGTTACCCGCTCCCCGACTACAATCTGTGCCGGAGGAGCTCCACACTTTGCCCGCAGGCGCCGGCCCTGGGAAACTGGTGCCTTGGCGGTGGCGGTGTTTCCCCGTTGTGGTTGGACCTTTGCCGTCAATCAGGACTTGCTTGCTGGGGGATCTACGTCCCCTTCACTAACGGATTTGGCAATTTACAGCGACTCCAAGCCTTGCCGGGATCCGAAAAGCCCCTGCCTTGGTGCTGACTGTCCTTTGTATACTGCTCCAGACCCCCGGGTACACACAGCTTCCGTGGTCCTTCCAGCAACCTCCAGACAGTCCCACTGCAGACCTTCACCACCGTCTGCTGACCTTGCTGACTCCGTCTGGGCACACAGCCACAGACTAACTTCAGGCTTTCTGTCACTTTCACTGATTTTTCACTTCACTCTAGCTCCCTCCTGAGCTACACTCTGTTGTTTACTCCAGCTCGTCCCTGAGCTGACTTCACTTGAGCCCTGCCTGGGCTAAAAACTTTGTTGTTTCCTCCTTCACTCCCCTAACTAGACTGCCTGGTTTTCCAGCCTCCAGAGCTGTGTCCTCCTCGGTGGGCGGAGCCAACTGCCTGGCCCACCCCCTGGTGTCAATCATCAGCCTCTGGAGGAAGGCAACAAGGATTTGTGGGTTAGCTGGTGTACCTGCAGGGAATGTGGGGTGTGTGTGTGTTGTTACCTGTGTCCCCTGGCTTGCCCAGGGCGACACAGAAGCCCAACGCAGGGGATAGGGTGTCCGCCAGAACCCACAGAGATCCGAAGGGTCAGATTTCGTTGGCCACAGCTCCCAACATACAAAGTTACTGGGAGTGGACCCCCGTTTCAAGCATTGTCCTGTTGAAGACAAAAACACTGAGTGCAGGAGGAAGGGACACCTGTTTGCTGTACCAGGGTGTGGGACCCGAATACAACCGCCGGAGGTCACGGGTGACTGGCAATTTGGCTTACTATTGAACCCTGTGAGAGTTTCCTTGGAACTGTGAGTACACCACCCTTGCCCGGTCCAGCCCTGCATGACACTCTCTGCAGCATACAACCCCGTACACCTGGGCCCTGGGACAACACCTCCCCTACCCGTGGAGGGGATACCATCCTTCTGCCCTGCTCCATCAGCCCGGGGCGTCCCATATCCAGGCAGCGGCGGTGCTACCAACTCTCACCGCAACTCACGGGTGGCGTCACTGACAAACTTTTCCCCTGTAAATACACCCTTTCTACAGTTGTGAGGATGGACGGCTGCACGAGCCCGGGTCCGGCTACCACTCGAGCCACAGTAACGAACCCGGATCCGAGCACCCCTTTCAGTGGTCTGGCCCCCGTCCGCAATACTATCTCCTTTACTAATATCCCCTTTACTAATACGTAATTCTGTACTGATATCTACTGCACTAATATTTTCTGTACTGAAATCTACTTTACCGATATCCCCTGCACTGATATCCTCTGTACTGATATCCCCTGCACTGATATCCTCTGTACTGATATCTCCTTTACTGTTATCCCCTGCACTGATATCCTCTGCACTGATATCCTCTGCACTGATATCCTCTGTACTGATATCCCCTGCACTGATATCCTCTGTACTGATATCTCCTTTACTGTTATCCCCTGCACTGATATCCTCTGCACTGATATCCTCTGCACTGATATCCTCTGCACTGATATCCTCTGCACTGATATCCTCTGCACTGATATCCTCTGTACTGATATCCCCTGCACTGATATCCTCTGTACTGATATCTCCTTTACTGTTATCCCCTGCACTGATATCCTCTGCACTGATATCCCCTGCACTGATATCCTCTGTACTGATATCTCCTACACTGATTTCTCCTTTAGGCTATGTGCGCACGTTGCGTACAGTTCACTACAGAAATTTCTGCAGCGATCTGAAGAGCACATGTGCGCTTTAAATCGCTGCAGAAATGTCCGTAGTGAAGCCAATTCCATGCGCTCTGCCTGCAGCTCCTCCCATAGACAGAGCAGGAGCTGCCAGCAAAGCGCACGGAAGAAGTGACATGTCACTTCTTAGAACGCGCGCTCCGGGCAGCAGCCGAAGCGCTGCGCTCTAAGACGCCACGTGCGCATGGCCCCTGCACAATCTCCATAGATTATGCAGGGGACGCAGGACGCATGCAGTTACGCTGCGCTACAAAGCGCAGCGTAACTGCATGTATTTACGCAACATGCGCACATAGCCTTACTGTTATCCCCTGCACTGATATCCCCTGCACTGATTTCCTCTGTACTGATATCCTCTGCACTGATATCCTCTGCACTGATTTCCCCTGTACTGATATCCTCTGCACTGATATCCCCTGCACTGATATCCCCTGCACTGATATCCTCTGTACTGATATCCCCTGCACTGATATCCTCTGTACTGATATCCCCTGCACTGATATCCTCTGTACTGATATCCCCTGCACTGATATCCTCTGCACTGATTTCCCCTGTACTGATATCCTCTGCACTGATATCCCCTGCACTGATATCCCCTGCACTGATATCCTCTGTACTGATATCCCCTGCACTGATATCCTCTGTACTGATATCCCCTGCACTGATATCCTCTGCCCTGATATCCCCTGCACTGATATCCTCTGTACTGATATCCCCTGCACTGATTTCCTCTGTACTGATATCCCCTGCACTGATTTCCTCTGTACTGATGTCCTCTGCACTGATATCCCCTGCACTGATATCCTCTGCACTGATATGCCCTGCACTGATATCCCCTGCACTGATATCCCCTGCACTGATATCCTCTGTACTGTTATCCTCTGCACTGATATCCCCTGCACTGATATCCTCTGTACTGATATCCTCTGCACTGATATCCCCTGCACTGATTTCCTCTGTACTGATATCCTCTGCACTGATATCCTCTGCACTGATTTCCCCTGTACTGATATCCTCTGCACTGATATCCCCTGCACTGATATCCCCTGCACTGATATCCTCTGTACTGATATCCCCTGCACTGATATCCTCTGTACTGATATCCCCTGCACTGATATCCTCTGTACTGATATCCCCTGCACTGATATCCTCTGCACTGATTTCCCCTGTACTGATATCCTCTGCACTGATATCCCCTGCACTGATATCCCCTGCACTGATATCCTCTGTACTGATATCCCCTGCACTGATATCCTCTGTACTGATATCCCCTGCACTGATATCCTCTGCCCTGATATCCCCTGCACTGATATCCTCTGTACTGATATCCCCTGCACTGATTTCCTCTGTACTGATATCCCCTGCACTGATTTCCTCTGTACTGATGTCCTCTGCACTGATATCCCCTGCACTGATATCCTCTGCACTGATATGCCCTGCACTGATATCCCCTGCACTGATATCCCCTGCACTGATATCCTCTGTACTGTTATCCTCTGCACTGATATCCCCTGCACTGATATCCTCTGTACTGATATCCTCTGCACTGATATCCCCTGCACTGATTTCCTCTGTACTGATATCCTCTGCACTGATATCCCCTGCACTGATATCCTCTGTACTGATATCCCCTGCACTGATATCCTCTGTACTGATATCCCCTGCACTGATATCCTCTGCACTGATATCCCCTGCACTGATATCCTCTGCACTGATATCCCCTGCACTAATATCCTCTGTACTGATATCCCCTGCACTAATATCCTCTGCACTGATATCCCCTGCACTGATATCCTCTGCACTGATATCCTCTGCACTAATATCCTCTGTACTGATATCCCCTGCACTGATATCCCCTGCACTGATATCCTCTGTACTGATATCCCCTGCACTGATATCCTCTGCACTGATATCCCCTGCACTGTTATCCCCTGCACTGATATCCTCTGCACTGATATCCCCTGCACTGATATCCTCTGTACTGATATCTGCCACACTGATATTTCCTTTAGGGCTCTTTTCCATCTGTGATTTTCTGGTGCGAGTGCGATCTGAGAAAAATCTGATTGCACTCGCAGCAGTGTTAATCAATGATGCAGTTTCATTTGTCCTGTTTTTTCTCCACACGACTCGTTCTCTCGGTATTATCGCAGCATGCTGCCTTTTGTACTGAGTCTCATCTCTCACACCCCCATGCAAGCCTATAGGAGCAAGAAAAAAATAAATAAATCGCACTATGGATGGCACACCAAAATGCACACCATATGTGTACCGCCCCGCGGGCTCGGCTGCGACCACCGAGTCGCTCGGATCCATGCTCGTACTGCGGGTGGTGGCTCGAGCCTCTCATGGACCCGGGGGTCACGTCACCCTGCAAGGGAGTTGGTGCTACACGCGGGGATTTGGGTGTTTGATTTGGGATGATAGTTCGTGACGCCACCCACGGGTTGTGGTGATTGTAGACACCACCGCTGCGGTAAAGGTATGGGGCTCCCGGGAGCGATGTAATGACGCAGCTAGGTGTTGACCCCTCCGTGGGTAGGGGGTGTTGGTCCCGGGGCCCGGATGGCGAGGGCCAGGGTGCAGGGTGAAGTGTTGCGGTGCAGCGCGGTGCGGTGCCTGATGGCACTGGTGTACTCACTCTGACACAAGACACTGGAGTCACCAAACGAAGTGATGAACGGGGCCCGCAGCCGGCTGCAGCTTCTTCCAGACTAGGTCAGTGATTTTCGCCTCTCTCCTGCACCTCTGTGTGTAAATGTTTTTGACTCCTGTGCCTAGGCACCGGTAGTCCGCTCCCCAACTGATAGATGCCGGAGGAGCCCGTTTGCCCGCAGACGCTGGCCCTTTGGGTCTCTATGCCTTGGCGGTGGCGTTACCCTGTATGGTTGTGCTGTTGTCTTCTAAAGAGACTTGTGTGGGGTAGGTCCTTCAGTCCAGCCCGCAATCAGTTGATTCGACTCGGCCCTGTCGGTTCAGGGCTTTGTACTAGGTCTGAGTACCCTGCCTGGTGCTCCGGTATCCAGTTGGCTCCCCGGTTCGGTTCCGGCGGGCCACTACCCTGTCCCGGTACCTTACGGTTCCGCCGGTCGTATTCCCGGTCTCCTGCAGGCGGCCACCACCGTCTGCCTCCTTGCCAATGGTGACTGGGCTCTGACCCTGCCACCTAGTAGTCTGTTGGCAGCCTGGACACAGGACTGCCCATGCACTTGACTGCTCTCGACTTGCACTTGAACTAGTGTGTGTCAGACTCTCTGTTTTCCCGCCTCCAGGCCTGTGAACTCCTCGGTGGGTAGAGACAACCGCCTGGCTCCGCCCTCCCTGGTGTGGACATCAAGCCTGGAGGATGGTGACAAGGGCTTTAGGTCGGCTGGTGTTACCTAACTGGAAGGGGGGGGGGGTGTTGTGTGTGACTATCTGGGACGACCCGAATAGTCCGGGGCGTCACATATCCATGACACTCACCCCACTTTACTGGGCGAGTATCGAAGTGCTTATTTAATCGCAGATGGAAAAGAGCCCGTACTAATATCCCTGCACTAATATACTCTGTACTGATATGCGCTGCATTGATATCCCCTTTACTGATATCTGCCACACTGATATACAGCACAGACCAAACGTTTGGACACATCTTCTCATTCAAAGAGTTTTCTTCATTTTCATGACTCTGAAAATTGTAGATTCACATTGAAGGCATCAAAACTATGAATTAGCACATGTGGAATGAAATACTTAACAAAAAAGTGTGAAACAACTGAAAATATGTCTTATATTCTAGGTTCTTCAAAGTAGCCACCTTTTGCTTTCATTACTGCTTTGCACACTCTTGGCATTCTCTTGATGAGCTTCAAGAGGTAGTCAGCGGAAATGGTCTTCCAACAGTCTTGAAGGAGTTCCCAGAGATGCTTAGCACTTGTTGGCCCTTTTGCCTTCACTCTGCGGTCTAGCTCACGCCAAACCATCTCGATTGGGTTCAGGTCTGGTGACTGTGGAGGCCAGGTCATCTGGCGTAGCACCCCATCACTCTCCTTCTTAGTCACATAGCCCTTACACAGCCTGGAGGTGTGTTTGGGGTCATTATCCTGTTGAAAATTAAATGATGGTGCAACTAAACGCAAACCGGATGGACTAGCATGCCGCTGCAAGATGCTGTGGTAGCCATGCTGGTTCAGTATGCCTTCAATTTTGAATAAATCCACAACAGTGTCACCAGCAAAGCACCCCCACATCATCACATCTTCTCCTCCATGCTTCACGGTGGGAACCAGGCATGTAGAGTCCATCCGTTCACCTTTTCTACAAAGACACGGTGGTTGGATCCAAAGATTTCAAATTTGGACTCATCAGACCAAAGCACAGATTTCCACTGGTCTAATGTCCATTCCTTGTGTTCTTTAGCCCAAACAAGTCTCTTCTGCTTGTTGCCTGTCCTTAGCAGTGGTTTCCTAGCAGCTATTTTACCATGAATGCCTGCTGCACAAAGTCTCCTCTTAACAGTTGTTCTAGAGAGGTGTCTGCTGCTAGAACTCTGTGCAGCATTGACCTGGTCTCTAATCTGAGCTGCTGTTAACCTGCGATTTCTGAGGCTGGTGACTCGGATAAACTTATCCTCCGCAGCAGAAGTGACTCTTGGTCTTCCTTTCTTGGGGCGGTCCTCATGTGAGCCAGTTTCTTTGTAGCGTTTAATGGTTTTTGTCACTGCACTTGGGGACACTTTCAAAGTTTTCCCAATTTTTCGGACTGACTGACCTTCATTTCTTAAGCCTGCTTTACACGCTACAAGATATCTTACAATGTGTCGGCGGGGTCACGTCGTAAGTGACGCACATCCGGCATTGTAAGGTATGTTGTAGCGTGTGACAGCGACGTGCAATTGCGATTGAACGAAAAATCGTTCATCGCATGCATGTCGTTCATTTCTGACGAATTGAACGTCAGATTGTTCATCGTACCCGGGGTAGCACACATTGCAGTGTGTGACACCCTGGGAACGATGAACAGATCTCCCCTGCCTCCTGCGGCTCTCGGCCCACAATGCGGAAGGAAGGAGGTGGGCGGGATGTTTACGCCCCGCTCAGCTCCGCCCCTCCGCTTCTATTGGCCGGCTGCCACATGATGTCGATATGACACCAAATGTCCCTCCCACTCCAGGAAGTGGACGTTCGTCGCCCACATCGAGGTCGTATGGACGGGTAAGTATGTGTGACGGGGGTTAATCATTTGTGCGGCATGTTCAACAAATTGAACGTGCTGCACATACGATGGGGGCGATGCAAATCGCATACGATATCGTATGCGAAATTGCAACGTGTAAAGCAGGCTTTAAAGTAATGATGGCCACTTGTTTTTCTTTACATAGAATTTGTATTATAGCAAGAAAAAAACAGCTAACAGTCTATTCAGTAGGACTATCAGCTGTGTATCCACCAGACTTCTGCACAACACAACTGATGGTCCCAACCCCATTTATAAGGCAAGAAATCCCACTTATTAAAGGGAACCTGTCAGCAGAAATTTCATAATAAACCTAAAAGATTCCCCTCTGCAGCTCCTGGGCTGCATTCTAGCAAGGTTCCTGTTGTTATTCTGCCCCCTTTGAGAACTAAATAAATAGTTTATAAAGTCTTACTTTTTGTATGTGTGGCGCCCCTGACCTGGTCAGGCACCACTGAGTACTGCACCCATGCTGGGGACAGTACAACACAGGTAATCCAGAAGGCTGACCGGGGTGTGGTACACAGGCGCATAGTGATCAGGTCTCACACATGTACCTTTGAGAGGACCCCTGGGGATCCCAGGAGGGGGAAAAGCCTTCACCTCCACTGGAATAGTGGAGGGGGCCAAAAGCCTCCATCTCCTCTCAAGGGGTGTGGTAAGAGAGTCTGGTTGCTAGGTGGCGTAGGCAAGAACAGGAGAGGAGGGGCAGTGAGCCAGGCAGTGCAGAGTCCAGGGAGCTCGAGTGAGGAGCAGATCCCGTGGGCTGCTGTAGTCTGACAGCGCCCGCGCAGTGGCTACCGACGGGGGAGAACGGTCAACTAGGAGTGCTACCCGAAATCCATCTTCAGCTAGAGAGAGGGCAACGGAGTGGGAAGTAAGGAGACTGCTAGAGAGTACCAGGCCCAAACGGGCGGCAGATCCCGAAGCGGAGATAGATCCAGCTTTCTTTTGCTAAACCTGCCGGTGTGGGGCTCTCAAAGCCCACGCCACAACACCACAAAAGCCGCAGCCACGTAGCCACAGTTAGGGCCCATAGGTCACAGGAGGCAAGCAGCTGGAGTGGCCTGGTCCAGGCGACAAGCAAACGGCAAACGAAGGGGAGAGAGGCTGCAGCATCTTCCCTGGGTGACCCCCATAGGGACTCAAAGTCGGGGTTACCCCAAACCACCAAGGGCTAAGGAAGGCGAGTTAGTAGTCACCCTCACAAGTCAGCCTGAAGGACACCTGGTTCCCACTTGGTTCATCCCAGCTACGCCCGGGTCACTCACCCTGCCATCAACTGTGAGTAAAAACCCTGAAAGACATCCTGCCTGTGTTGAGTCATTCTGCGCCTTGTAGTTCTACGCATCTACACAGGGCCCTGGGGCTTGCCTCACTCTCAGGAGGCTACTACAACTGGCTGCACCCACCATCAGCCCCAGGCATCCCTTAACCTGCAGTGGCGGTCCCCCACTGACCGCAAATCTGAGAGTGGCGTCACGACAAACTACAAAGAAGGTTTCCTACCTGTGACCAGACAGATCCATCTACGTGGAGTCCCTGAAGGTAATGCACCGACACAGCGTTTGCGGGGCTCCACATCTGGCGTCACGAACAGGATAAGGACTAGACCTGTTGAGACAGGTGACCATGTGCCTGGGCGGTCCGCTTGAAAAATTGGAAGCGCCGCCATATTGCCACCATGAAAAGCGCGCTGAAAAACAACAGCAGCCCGCGCTGGAAGAAGTTACCGCCCACGAAGAGGTGTGGCTACCCAGAGATCCCCTGCAGAGTTCTGACCTCGCTTGTGAAGAAAGCGGAAGCGTCCAGAGACGGCGGGAAGGAAAGAGAGCCACAAGCCTGCTGCTGCAGAGAGAAGAAATGGAGTCCGGACGTGGATACCCAGAACCAGGCTCTGCTGCCTGGTGGTGCCGGGAGCTTGCTATCTTCTGCGATCAGCTGGAGGCCAGGATTATGCGACAGCTCAGAGAGGAACGCATGGAGCTTCTGGAGATGGCTGCGGCGGTTCGGACCTACGAGGAGGGAGCCGCGCGACGCCTGCCAGATCGAGCGGCGACGACTCAGATCCCGATGGTGCCACCGATGGGTGAGTCCAGAGTTGCCCCGGCCAGCGCCAGTGCTCCGACCCCTGCTGCTACGACCGCGGTCTCAGAAGAGGCGCCTGGCGCGGCGACGCTGAGCGAGGCCGCAGCCACGCTAGGTGCGGCCCGCCAAATCCAGGCCGCCGCAGCGACACCCCGCCTGGCCCGCAAAGGTCCGACTGCCACGGCGATACTCATCCGTGCCGCAGGTGTGACGCTGACCCAGGCTGCCACCCTGCTGAGCCCAGTCCGCCAAGACCCCACCGCAGCAGCGACGCTCGTCCGAGCCGCAAGTGGGATGCTGAACCAGGCCGCAGCCCCGCCAGGTGCGGCCCGTCAAGCCCCGATCACTGCAGCGACGCCCAGCTCTACCTGCACGGCCCCCATTGAGGATGCGACGCCAATTCAGACCGCGGCTGCAATGCCCAGTCCGGCCCGCCAAGAACTGGCCGCAACAGCGACGCAGATCCAGGCCGCCGCCACGCCAGGCTCGGCCCGCCAAGACCAGGCCGCCGCCATACAGGGCGCGGCCCGCCAAGACCAGGCCGCCGCCATGCCGGGCGCGGCCCGCCAAGACCAGGCCGCCGCCATACAGGGCGCGGCCCGCCAAGAGATTGCATCACCATTTACCCCGGCCTGCAAGGCCAGAGCAGACACCGCTCCCGAGCCTAAGGAAGTCCCTACTAGGAAATCCCTGATAGGTGAAGACTCCGCATACTGGCAGCTGAAGGCTGACATGGAGGCCAAGTTTCCACAGGAGATGGTGGACCAGTACATGCTCCCTCCGCACACCCCTAAGGCAACCCCTGCAGCAACCACGCTGAAGAGTCCACCGCCTGGGCCAGCTGAGGAACACTCATCCCTAGCGCTGCCACGACCAGAGTGCAGCGAAGAACTAAGGGGGAGAGGAGGGCAAGAAGCTGAGGAGTTGCCCCCGGAGCCAGCAGCAGTGCTAGTCCCAGAGCCGGAGATGCTGCCATATTCCCGCTGGGACGAGGAAGACCTGACACCTCCTGCTGACGAAGAAGACCTGCCCAACCGCCCCACCTGGGAGCTTGTAAGCTGTACTTCGCAGAATCCAGCCTGCAAGACACGGCGCCGAGGCGGTAGTACAAAGTATCCTCCAACATCACAATCTCCTGAGCAGAAAGACGAAGTCACCGCCAGAGACCTAGAGGAGAAACGGTTCCTGAGAAGGTTCAAACCCCAGATCAGAGGACCCCTGCGTCGAGGAATTGTCGAAGATTTCAGCCTCAAATCAGGATACGGCTTTATAGTATCACCTGGTGTGAAGGAAGGGATTTTCGTCAATCGAAGGGATGTGAGAGCCCATTTGCCCAGAGGACACCCTGGAAGAAATTTGAAGATAGGAGACTCAGTGGAATTCACTATGCATCAGGGAGAAAGAGGCTGGTATGCCCTAGATGTTGCACCATGTCCTAGAAGTCCTTGCAGAAGCCCTGCAGTCACAACAGAAGATGAAGACAGAGACACTGAAGAAGAGGAAAGAAAGGATCAAGAAACAGACGATAAAAGCACAGGAAGTAACAGATGCCCCAGCCCTACAGGCCCAAGCCCTGGTAAGGAGGAAACAGGAGCAAAGTTCACATAAAGCAAGAAGAAAGCATGCAGCAAGTTAAAGTTTTGAAAAGTTTGAAGTTTTGCAACGTTTACGTTTAAGTATGTGCCCACATAAACTTGTGTGAGAAAACCATAAACCTTAAGGCTATGAACTGGCTATAGCCACAAACTCTCGCAGTGTAAATAGTTACACCAGAGGCACCACTACCAGAGTCAGCCTGTTTAGGGGCTTGGCTCGTCTGCAACCAGGAGGAGCCCGTCCGTATATAGGGCCTTGGCTCACCTGCGACCAGAGAGCATGCCTGTTTATGGGGCCTGGCTCTCCACCACAAAGAGGGTACCTGGTCAGCACCAACTGTGGGGGCCGCCTCTACATCCTGCCAGAAGTGGCTGAAGGCGCGACTCCACCAGGCCAGGTATACCCTGAAACTACCAGACCAGGAAAGCCGCCTCAACATCCTGCCAGAAGTGGCTGAAGGCGCGGCCAACGTGAGAGGGTCTGGGTGGTTAACGGACTTGTGGGTGGAGGGTGGTGATGTATGATAGCTGGTGGTCTTAAAATGTTTTACCATGTTTTAACGTTTTATGCATTTTAAAATGTTGTCTTGCAGCCCGAGGACGTGCTGGTGATAACTAAGGGGGAATGTGGCGCCCCTGACCTGGTCAGGCACCACTGAGTACTGCACCCATGCTGGGGACAGTACAACACAGGTAATCCAGAAGGCTGACCGGGGTGTGGTACACAGGCGCATAGTGATCAGGTCTCACACATGTACCTTTGAGAGGACCCCTGGGGATCCCAGGAGGGGGAAAAGCCTTCACCTCCACTGGAATAGTGGAGGGGGCCAAAAGCCTCCATCTCCTCTCAAGGGGTGTGGTAAGAGAGTCTGGTTGCTAGGTGGCGTAGGCAAGAACAGGAGAGGAGGGGCAGTGAGCCAGGCAGTGCAGAGTCCAGGGAGCTCGAGTGAGGAGCAGATCCCGTGGGCTGCTGTAGTCTGACAGCGTCCGCGCAGTGGCTACCGACGGGGGAGAACGGTCAACTAGGAGTGCTACCCGAAATCCATCTTCAGCTAGAGAGAGGGCAACGGAGTGGGAAGTAAGGAGACTGCTAGAGAGTACCAGGCCCAAACGGGCGGCAGATCCAGAAGCGGAGATAGATCCAGCTTTCTTTTGCTAAACCTGCCGGTGTGGGGCTCTCAAAGCCCACGCCACAACACCACAAAAGCCGCAGCCACGTAGCCACAGTTAGGGCCCATAGGTCACAGGAGGCAAGCAGCTGGAGTGGCCTGGTCCAGGCGACAAGCAAACGGCAAACGAAGGGGAGAGAGGCTGCAGCATCTTCCCTGGGTGACCCCCATAGGGACTCAAAGTCGGGGTTACCCCAAACCACCAAGGGCTAAGGAAGGCGAGTTAGTAGTCACCCTCACAAGTCAGCCTGAAGGACACCTGGTTCCCACTTGGTTCATCCCAGCTACGCCCGGGTCACTCACCCTGCCATCAACTGTGAGTAAAAACCCTGAAAGACATCCTGCCTGTGTTGAGTCATTCTGCGCCTTGTAGTTCTACGCATCTACACAGGGCCCTGGGGCTTGCCTCACTCTCAGGAGGCTACTACAACTGGCTGCACCCACCATCAGCCCCAGGCATCCCTTAACCTGCAGTGGCGGTCCCCCACTGACCGCAAATCTGAGAGTGGCGTCACGACAAACTACAAAGAAGGTTTCCTACCTGTGACCAGACAGATCCATCTACGTGGAGTCCCTGAAGGTAATGCACCGACACAGCGTTTGCGGGGCTCCACATCTGCAAATATTTTTTTCTGTACATGGGGGCAGGCTTTCTAGCATCTGTTATTCTCCCTCCTGCCGCTTTACGCCATCCCCCATTGCTCATTTCCATACTGAGGACGCCGCCCTGTGCTCCCAAAGTCTCACGCATGCGCCGTGCCACTCTCGCGGTACCGAGCACTGTGCACAGTGTGACCGCTGGTGACGTGATTGCGCAGGCGTGAGTTTATGGGCGGCGCTGTGATTGTCATCAGCAAGTACTCCCCCATAATCTCGTGCCTGCGCTTTCCCCTCTGCCTCCACCATTCTGCGCAAACGCTGGCCAGATGAACCCTTTTTTTTATCGGTGGTGTGCTCCGCTCCTTCCATCTATATCCTGCTCCAGGGAAACATGGGTAAGAGGTGACGTGGGTTCATCTGGCAGCGTTTGCTTGTTTTATCGCACTCCACGCGCACCGATTTTCTCGCCATGTGGCTTAGGCTTTACTTGTTCTGTGTCCCCCTGCATCCATCGCAGCGTGTGCGGGCTGGAGTTCAGATCAGCTGACTCCAGTGCTGGACTGAACTCAGGTGACCTCACAGCCCGCACATGCTGCGATGGATGCAGGGGGACACAGAACAAGTAATCGACCGAAACTGGAGTCATCTGATTACTTGTTCTGCTGGCGCTGTGGTCAGGAGTAGGCATGAGTGAGCAGTAAAATGCTCTGGTGCTTGATGGGTGAAGCCCGTGTCGATTTTTATTTTTAAAAAAATTCATTAAAAATAAAAAAACAAAGACATAACTCTAACCCTAGGGTTAGGGGTAAAAAAACAGTGTGGGTTCCCACTGAATTTTCTATTGCTAAGGGTAACCCAAGCAGCTACTGGCTGCTAACCCCCGCTGCTTGGTGTTACCTTCACTGGCAATGGAAAAGCCAGGGAAGCCTTTTTTTTTCTTTTTTTTTAAGGTTTTTGCCTAAAAACTTTAAAAAAAAAATTACGTGGGCTTTGCCATATTTTTTGTACCCTAGCCAGGTACAGCAGGCAAGTACGGGCTGCCCCCAACCCCCAGCTGCCTATTTGTACCCGGCTGGGAACCAAAAATATAGGGAAGCCCTTTTTTTTTTTAATTATTTCATTAATTTCATGAAATAATTTAAAAAAACAAAAAAATTATGTGGGCTTCGCTAATTTTTTTGTGTCCAGCCAGGTACAACTAGGCAGTTGGGGATTGGAATCCGCAGCGCGGGGTGGCCCAAGCTTTCTGCCCCCCCCCCCACCCCCTGCTGCGAATTGCAGTTCATCTTCTGGAGATGTATCCAACTCTTCCAGTGGCCTTGGTTTAATAAGGGGTTAATAGCAGCTCTGTTTTACCAGCTGGTATAAAGCCAGAGATTCTTAATGTCAGGCCAAGTTTGACCCGGCCATTAAGAATCTCCAATAAAGGGTTAAAAAAATTTAAAAAAAGACATCACACAGAGAAAAATACTTTATTAGAAATAAATACACATACACATTAGGGACTCCATGTTTATTACTCCCTCTCACCCCTCCACGATCGAGAGATTTCTGTACTGACCATGCCAGGAAAGAGAGAGAGGGAAAAGAGAGAGAGAGAGGGAAAAGAGAGGGAAAAGAGAGAGAGAGAGGGAAAAGAGAGGGAAAAGAGAGAGAGAGAGGGAAAAGAGGGAAAAGAGAGAGAGAGCGAGGAAAAAAGAGAGACAGAGAGAGCGAGGAAAAAGAGACAGAGAGAGCGAGGGAAAAAGAGAGACAGAGCGAGCGAGGGAAAAAGAGAGACAGAGCGAGCGAGGGAAAAGAGAGACAGAGAGAGCGAGGGAAAAGAGAGACAGAGCGAGCGAGGGAAAAGAGAGACAGAGCGAGCGAGGGAAAAGAGAGACAGAGCGAGCGAGGGAAAAGAGAGACAGAGAGAGCGAGGGAAAAGAGAGACAGAGAGAGCGAGGGAAAAGAGAGACAGAGAGAGCGAGGGAAAAGAGAGACAGAGAGAGCGAGGGAAAAGAGAGACAGAGAGAGCGAGGGAAAAGAGAGACAGAGAGAGCGAGGGAAAAGAGAGACAGAGAGAGCGAGGGAAAAGAGAGACAGAGAGCGAGGGAAGAGAGACAGAGAGAGCGAGGGAAAAGAGAGACAGAGAGAGCGAGGGAAAAGAGAGACAGAGAGAGCGAGGGAAAAGAGAGACAGAGAGAGCGAGGGAAAAGAGAGACAGAGAGAGCGAGGGAAAAGAGAGACAGAGAGAGCGAGGGAAAAGAGAGACAGAGAGAGCGAGGGAAAAGAGAGACAGAGAGAGCGAGGGAAAAGAGACAGAGGCAAAAGAGAGACAGAGGGAAAAGGGAGACAGAGGGAAAAGAGAGACAGAGGGAAAAGAAGGTGGGGGAGGGGGGAAGAAGAGGGGGAGAGGGGGGGAAGAGGAGAGGGGGAGAAGAGAGGGGGGCGGAGAGAAGAGAGGGGGAGAGAGGTGCTCTGTCACCAACTTGCTCCACTCTGTGACTTGTGGTGCAGGTGACAGAGTGGAGACAGTTGGTCCCATGCAGCAGGACAGGTGACAGAGCAGAGCGGTGACATGCTCTGCTCTGACACATGCGGTGCTGCATGTCACCAGCTTATCAGTGTCTTGCTGCGTCCTGTAGTGCTGGTGGGAGTATATGATCACACCGCCCGTTCTCCTGACATCGGAGCAGAGCGGGCGGGTGGATAGTGAGATCAGATACTTACGTGACAGGGGGGGTTTCAGCTGAAGAACCCCCCCGTACCTCACAGTGGCGCCCCGTGCCTCACCAATCTGCCGGACGCTCAGCCCTCTTCACCGCTCCACACTGGCACCCTCCGGATCCTCCCCTCGATGCTGGGCTGTGTAGTCACCACCCACAGCCCTGTCAATCAGTGTGAGTGGCGCCAGCATCCTCTGACGTACCAGTCCAGTTTGAGAGCCCGGAACTTGACGTGATGTCAGAGGATAACGTCAAGGCCAAAAACTATTGCTCTACCACGATACAGCTAAACCCCCACTAAAGTGGAAGCATCACAGGTGCAGGAGAAGCAAATCACACACACACCTCCATGGAATGGAGGAGGGCGATTGCTAGATGATAAAACGGCACACTAGTGGCTTGCATAGAGCGCTGTTCACACATGCAGATAACAGTCACAAACCCACAGCCTATTAGGTGACGCCCATACTATTAGATCAGGTGGGCTGCCAAGCCGTACCCCACTGTGTATCATGCACGGACAGACACTCTACAATGCAAGGCCCAACAGAAAGGGGCCTGGCTGTATCCTGTACAAACAAAAAAATATGAGGTATTTGTTGGTATTTATGGCCATAAAACGTAAGCCTACAACCCTTGTCATGGGACCTCATGCTTGTAGGTCCCTACACTAAATATAAAAATAGCAACAAAAAGAGGATAATATCCGGACGCCTACTATCCGGACGGGTTGGGCTGTTGCCTTCAATCGGGACTTTGGTGGGAATGAACCCCTGAGGTCCAGACCGCAATCAGTTAATTCGACTATGGTGGTGGCATATAGTTTAGTTCGGGGTCTGAGTACCCTGCCTGGTGCTCTGGTATCCAGTTAGCTCCCCGTTTCGGTTCCGGCAGGCCACTATCCTGTCCCGGTCCCTTACGGTTCCGCTGGTCGTGTTCCCGGTCTCCTGCAGGCGGCCATTGCCGTCTGCTTGCCTGACTGTTTCAACCGTCTGTCTGCACAGAACTCTGTACTGAACTGGACTGCTCTCTTTGCTGACCTCTACTCAACTCTCTTGTCTTTTCCTGCCTCAGGCCAGCAGACTCCTCGGAGGGGGGGCGTGTCTTTCTGCCTGACTCCGCCCACATGGTGTGCCTGTCTAACACCGAGGGAGGCAATCAGGTCTTTGTGGTTGACTGATGGTACCTTTCTAGTGTGGGGGTGTATGTGGTGAGTGTTGTGACCTCTGACCTTTGGGGTCCAGGGCGTCACATTCCCCCTTGGTTTAATGCAGACCGTCCACGGGCTGCCCGTCCACACCGGTTTATTTTGTTGTTAACTGTAAAAAGATAAATAACAGGTAAACATTCAAAAAGCATTTTCATTTCTTCCCTTACGGGAGGCACATCACTTGAACTGTTGCAAACGGGAAAACATTTTTAATAACATTAACGGGGACGGGTCCTTCCGCTTTCCCACCCAAGCAACCTGAACCTTGATGTTGCCTCTAAGAAACAGGCAGCACCCCTTTACCCTAGTCCGGAAAATGGGAACTGGCCCAGGCCACTCAAGTGGGAACGGGTATGGTGCTACGCACCCGGCAGTCCTTCAGAGGCCCCACATCCAAGGGGACCCCTGACCCGGAGGATGGTCACCGGTCCTGGTGGTGACCGGACCTCAGCCTGCTCTGCTGCGGGTCCTTCCTCCAACCAGCCTCTCCGGGGACTGGCAATTGCGGGAAGGGGCAGTTGCGGACTATTTACAAACCCAATAGTTTTTGGGTGGCTTGCGTGTTCTCAGCCTTGTCTTTGGGGGGAATGGTGACAATGTCGGGGGCGGGGGCCAGTTCCCCGTCGTGGGGGCTACTCGGGGAAGGTCGCGCTCGGATCCGGTGCCTTCTCCTCGGTGGCTCGAGTGGGCCGGACCCGGGGCTCGAGCAGCGCTCACTGCCCACGAGTGAAAAGGGGAATTGGATTTTTGGGGGTGTATAGAGTTCGTGACGCCATCCACGGGTTGTGGTGATGGTGGGCACCACCGCTGCTTGAGATGGGGTTCCCGGGAGCGATGGCGGGGAGCAGCTAGGTGTTGACCCCTCCGTGGGTAGGGGCTGTTGGTCCCGGGGCCCGGTAAGAGGGAGGGTGGCCGAAGGATGGGATTCGCAGGGTGTAGTGTTGCGGTGCAGCGCAGCGCGGTGCCGGATGGCACAGGTGTACTCACTCAGACACAGATGGACAGAGTCTCTGGTAAACCAAACAGCTGGATGGACGGGGCCCGCAGCAGGCTGCGGTATTCTCCCTGGATGGGTTGATGGTGGCTGTCATCTCCCTTAGCTGATGCGGCGGCCGGATGGAACTTTCCCTGGCACGTTTTCTTCTCCGGCAAAAAAACCGCATAGCGCCGCATACGGCCGCTGCGGCGCATTTTTCAATGCATGCCTATGGACGCCAGATGCGACGCGATGCGGCAAAAAACGCATCCGGCCGCCGCATGTGTGGCGCCCCAGGACCTGGTCGCCACAACAGCATTGCCCCTCCAAAGGGTTGATGCTGAGCCTGGAGGTAATTGGGGGGGGGTCTATTGGCCAGTAAGTTTAACATCCAACGCAGTTCTCCCTCAGGCCAGCAGGGGGAGCTCTGAACCTGGAGTTCCAGGGAGCATTCCTTAAGTCTGACCTGAGGGAGGAGTTAGTGTTCAGTCTGTAGGAGAAAGCAGAGAGTGCAGACACCGAGTGTGCTGTCCTGTGGAACTGGGGCCTAGAGCTGGAGCAGCTTGGCCCAGTGAAGCAGGAGGAGCAGAGAGGCACAGAAGAGACTCGGACATCGGAGTCTGTGGCCACCAGGGCCTAAAATACTCCCTGGTAGCCGAATCTGAAGGGCAGGAGAGCTGCAAGCACCTGGCCCATAAATAGCCCGAAGGTACAGCTGCATCATCAGGGCCCGGTGTGGACTCCAGCAGAGAAGCACCAGAGAGGGCCTGCGCGGCCTACCACAGAGGGAAAGGGACGTACCACCGGTCCCAGCAGCAAGAGGGCCATTGCTAAATTCGGAGAGCAGGGTCCTAGCACAGTAAGGAAAAGAACAGGAGTAGGCCTCATACTCATCTGACATCTCAGTTACTTCCAGGCCGGCCGGAGCCCTCTACCACCTGTAACGGTCTCCCAGGACTAACCGTTTGTGAAGTAAAAGAGGAGAAGGTAAAGAGACTGTTGTTTGTGCCTGTTTCTTTCATTGCCTGTCGGCCCTGCACCGTATTATCCACACAACACCATAGACTCTCACGAGCACCAACAGTGTCCCCGGGGCACCGCTCCACCTGTGGGGAGCAGTACCATCATTGCTGCCATAACATCACCCCGGAGGCCTCACACAGCAGCGGCGGCTTAATAGCCGCATACCACAGGTGGCGTCACGAACACAAACTTTATTCACCCCCAACACTGCAGCCATATTTAATTGACACCCACCAGGGCCACGGAGTCGGGCCCCGCCACCACTGACGACCCCCGTACTAGTCCGCTCCGGCACCGGGTGTCCCATAGCCCTGGGGTGGGCGAGTCAACTTTGGCATCACGAACAGGATTTCGTGCCCGGTCCCACCGGGTACTGTGCGCCTGCAGAAACTGTGCTTAAAAGATTGTGTTACTGTTTGAAAACTGCCGTTGCCATTAGCCTCGCTGAGCGCAGGAAGAAGGGGGGCGTGTCTGAAAAAGAGCGCGAAGGGAGCGCGCCATCAGAGCGGAGGGCCGTTAACCCCGCGCTTCCCGGAAGAGATTTTGAAAAGTGAACGGAGCCTGGTAAGGTTCACTAAGGGGGAGGAAGATGTCCGACTCAGAGGGAGAGCAGGTGGCTGCCATAGGCCGAGACGCTGCAGCACCAGCCGAAGCAATCCCGGTCGCCGTCGCCCCAGCCCCCACTGTAGCGCCGGTAATGCCGATCACAATGCCGTACATTCCAGGAGCAGAATGGCTGCCGCAGTACTCCGGGGAGTCACATACCCTGAGCGACTTCAGAGAAAGGCTGCACAGCTTGTTTAGGGTGTATCCTCTGACTGAGAGCCAGAAGGTGGGCATATTAATGGGGCAGCTAGCCGGCGCAGCCCAGCGTGAAGTGAAGTCCTGGCCTGACACAGATAAAGGGACACAACCCAGATACTTCCTAAGTTAAAGAGTACTTTTGACACCCGCACCGCAGCAGAAATAAAAATGAGATTCTTCGGGTGCAAACAACGGGCCACAGACAGCATAAGGGACTATGCCTTAAACCTGCAAGAAGCCCTGAAAGAAATTAAACAGGTGGACCCAGAGAGTGTACGTGAAGAAGACAAACTCCTAACTGAGCAGTTCATAGAGGGGCTCCTGTCAGATGCCCACAGGACACAGCTGCGTATCATGGTCCTGCAGAACCCTGCTCTGGACTTTGCAAAGTTTAAGGACCAGGCCATCCGGGTACTGAGAGAATCTACACCGAATGACCCAGTACCCCTCCGGCCTCTTGCTATCACGTACCCCGGGGTGGTGTCTGCAACACGAGCCGCTGCGGGGGCTGAGGCGCAGTCCCTGGATAAGGATCCCGATGCAGAGCTCAGACAGCAGGTCCAGGAGCTGACCAAGACTGTAGCTGCCCTTGCCAAGACCGTGCAGTCTCTACAAGCAACCCCATCGCCTGCAAGAATCGAGTTGGCCTCCAGCCCAGATGACGTCCCATGGATGCGACAGAGGAGGATTCCGCCGACCCGAGGGAAAGACACAGAACGGTGACCCGGCCGTGCGATTGGTCGAAGAAAAGCTAGCACAAGCTGAGACCCATCTTGGCCCAGATGCTCCAGAAGAAGCCCAGCAGCTGTGGAAGGAGAGGGGACGACTGCTCACCTACCAAGGCAAGCTATGCAAGAGATATGTCAACTGGCGAACGAATGAACTCGTCTAGCAGATAGTGGTCCCACAGAGGGATGCTCCAATGGTCCTAGCAGCTTACCATGATAAAGCAGGACACTTCGGGTGGAAGAAGTTGGAGACCCTACTCCGTGATCGGTTCTACTGGGTGCACATGAGAAAGACAGTCGAGAAGTGGTGCTGAGACTGTGGTCCGTGTAACCTGAGGCGGAAAGATGGTGCCAGCCAGAGGTCTCCCCTACAGCCAATTGTCACGAAGCAGCCCCTAGAGTTGGTGGCCCTGGACCACGTGAAGTTAACACCGAGCCGGTCAGGCTATGTTTACGCCCTCACCATTGTGGACCATTACTCTCGTTTCCTGGTAGTAGTGCCTGTGAAAGACCAGACAGCCAGGACAGTAGCTAGAGCGTTTCAGGCATACTTTTGTCGACCTCACGGTTACCCTGAAAGGGTACTGACTGATCAAAGTCCTGCATTCGAGGCAGAAGTGTTCCAAGAGTTCTGTAACATGTACGGCTGTAAGAAAATCAGAACAACACCGTACCACCCCCAAACCAATGGATTGTGCGAGAAGATGAACCACGTGGTTATTGATATGCTCAAGACTCTACCTCTGGAAGAAAGAAACCAATGGCCAGAGAAGTTACCAGATCTGGTAGACCTGTGTAACCATATCCCAGTAAATTCGACCAACTGCAGCCCTGCTTACCTGATGCGAGCAAGACCTGGCAAGTTACCTGTAGACTTGGAGATGGGAACTGTGTCACCTGAAGCAGTTCAAGAGATAGAAGATTGGGATACAGAGTGACAACAGCAGTACCGCAAAGTTCAGGAATACGTAGAAAAGAGCCTGTCCCAAGCAAGAACGAGACAAGAACAGAACTACAATCAAACGGCCCCAGCAACTCCCTTAGCACCTGGAGAACAGGTCCTCAAGAAAAAGTGGAGAGCGCATAAATTAGATGATCAGTGGGAGAATGAACCCTACACCATTATTCCCTCCAACTTTGACAATAGTAAGGTATGCCTCATAAGCAAGGATGAAGGCAAGACCTATCAAACAGTTTCTAGAGACCGCCTGAAAGCATGCCCTGAGCGGTGCAAAATCCAAAAAGAAGTAGAAGAAGTGCAAGAAAGTCCCCAAATTCAAGAAAAGGAGGAAGAGATGATCCAAACAATCCTCTGAAAATTCCCCAAAACTTGGACCCGAATCAATAACGCCATAGTGGTACCAGTCTTGACGTTCCCGCAGTTGGTCGAGCCGGAGACAGAAGAGGTTCCAGATCCACCTAAGGAACTGTCCGTCCCAACACAAGATGACATGCCAGCAGTAGAACAGGAGAATCAACCCCCTGCCAGTGGTGAACCTGTCGTGCCCTTGGCGAATCTGAGACCCCGTAGTCAACCATCACGCATACCTGTCAGGGTTAAGCCTACCGGTAACACGGGGGGGGCAGACACTCCAAGTAGTCAGGGACAAACCCCAGAGCTACGCCGGTCCCAACGTAGCACTCGGGGACAGCCCCCTCCAAGGTATAGAACATAGAAAGTAAAATACCTAACAGAGTGTAAATAGTTATGTGGAAATGTCTTGTATGTAATGTTTTGGTTTAGGTGATTAAGTAAATGGACAATTGGGCCACTGGACTATGGGTGGCCAACACTCTAATTGTACATAGTTAGCACCAGTGTGCTCAACACCCCTGAAGAAAAACCCGTCCGGCGTGCATAGAGTGGGGTCAGCAATGCTCTGACGCACGCCCAGAGCCTACGTTGGGGGTTTTATCGTGGCGGGTCCCCCATGGAGCAGTGTAATGGACACCCGGCAGGGAGCCACACTGGACTCTTATAGTATTGTTTAAGTTTGTAACGTTTAAGGAAATGTGCCTCCCATAATGGGATGAAATGTTCTAACATGTTATGTTTTGTTTCTTCAGTCCGGGAGTACTGAGTTTAACTAAGGGGGAGTGTGGCGCCCCAGGACCTGGTCGCCACAACAGCATTGCCCCTCCAAAGGGTTGATGCTGAGCCTGGAGGTAATTGGGGGGTCTATTGGCCAGTAAGTTTAACATCCAACGCAGTTCTCCCTCAGGCCAGCAGGGGGAGCTCTGAACCTGGAGTTCCAGGGAGCATTCCTTAAGTCTGACCTGAGGGAGGAGTTAGTGTTCAGTCTGTAGGAGAAAGCAGAGAGTGCAGACACCGAGTGTGCTGTCCTGTGGAACTGGGGCCTAGAGCTGGAGGAGCTTGGCCCAGTGAAGCAGGAGGAGCAGAGAGGCACAGAAGAGACTCGGACATCGGAGTCTGTGGCCACCAGGGCCTAAAATACTCCCTGGTAGCCGAATCTGAAGGGCAGGAGAGCTGCAAGCACCTGGCCCATAAACAGCCCGAAGGTACAGCTGCATCATCAGGGCCCGGTGTGAACTCCAGCAGAGAAGCACCAGAGAGGGCCTGCGCGGCCTACCACAGAGGGAAAGGGACGTACCACCGGTCCCAGCAGCAAGAGGGCCATTGCTAAATTCGGAGAGCAGGGTCCTATCACAGTAAGGAAAAGAACAGGAGTAGACCTCATACTCATCTGGCCAAAACGACATCTCAGTTACTTCCAGGCCGGCCGGAGCCCTCTACCACCTGTAACGGTCTCCCAGGACTAACCGTTTGTGAAGTAAAAGAGGAGAAGGTAAAGAGACTGTTGTTTGTGCCTGTTTCTTTCATTGCCTGTCGGCCCTGCACCGTGTTATCCACACAACACCATAGACTCACGAGCACCAACAGTGTCCCCGGGGCACCGCTCCACCTGTGGGGAGCAGTACCATCATTGCTGCCATTCCATCACCCCGGAGGCCTCATACAGCAGCGGCGGCTTAATAGCCGCATACCACAGGTGGCGTCACGAACACAAACTTTATTCACCCCCAACACTGCAGCCATATTTAATTGACACCCACCAGGGCCACGGAGTCGGGCCCCGCCACCACTGACGACCCCCGGACTAGTCCGGTCCGGCACCGGGTGTCCCATAGCCCTGGTGTGGGCGAGTCACATGCGGTTTCTTCCACTGCGCATGCTCAGTAGCGTGCCGCAACAGGAAAAAATGGACGGGCCGCATGTAAAAACTTATGCAAAGGATGCGGTGTTTTCGCCGCATCCGTTGCATAGGTTTCACAGCCGGATTGAGCCGCAGTGCTAAAACCGGATGTGTGAACGTAGCCTTAATTCGACTATGGTGGTGGCATATAGCCTAGTTCGGGGTCTGATTACCCTGCCTGGTGCTCCGGTATCCAGTTAGCTCCCCGGTTCGGTTCCGGCGGGCCACTACCCTGTTCCGGTCCCTTATGGTTCCGCTGCTCGTGTTCCCAGTCTTCTGCAGGCGGCCACTGCCGTCTCCCTGCCTGACTGTTTGAACTGTCTGTCTGCACAGAGCTCTGTACTGAACTGGACTGCTCTCTTTGCTGACCTCTGCTCAACTCTCTTGTCTTTTCCTGCCTCAGTCCAGCAGACTCCTCGGGGGGCGTGTCTTTCCACCTGACTCCGCCCACCTGATGGTACCTTTCTAGTGTGGGGGTGTATGTGGTGAGTGTTGTGACCTGTGACCCTTGGGGTCCAGGGCGTTACACATCTTCCTTAGCTTGACAAGGGGGTGGATCCACATCCTTTTTTAACAGGTGGTTCATATTCAAGCATATGTCTCCTAACCCCAAAACTCCCAGATATCAACCATAGCAAATACATGGTTGCTTCATTGGAGAGAGACATTTTGGAGTCACTCTAATGAGTGGAAGAGCCTAAAAACAATTATTTGAAATGTTTTTAAACCTTATCCACCGATGAGGGACGGAAATTGACCAATTAACAACACCAGGATCTCATGATGAAGGATTAACAACGTTATTTGTTAAGAATGCGGACCTCTAAAAACGGTTGGCACACGGATTGCATACGTACGTATTTTATGCCAATACGGAAATTCCACACATACACACGGAGAGCATACGCCATCACACGGATGTCATACGTACCGGAGAAACGCCCCTAAAAAAACGGAACACGGACCTGAAAAATGAAACGTGAGACACGTACGTTTTTTTATGCAGAAGTCTGTTTTTGGCCTTACTGATATTCTCTACACTAATATCCACTGATCTGACATTGCCTACAGTAATGTCCTCTATACTGATATCTGCCACACTGATATCTCCTTTCCTGATATCCCCTTTACTGATATCTCCTGCACTAATTTACTCTGTACTGATATCTACCACACCTATATCTCCTTTACTGATATCCCCTGTACTAATATCCACTGCACTGATATCTCCTCTACTGATATCCCCTGTACTAATATCCTCTATACTGATATCCGCTGCATTGATATCTCCTTTACTGATATCAGTGCAGCAGATATCTGTACAGAGGATATTAGTGCATAGGATACTCCCTTTACTGATGTCCCATGCACTAATATCCTCTGTACTAATATCCCCTGTATTGATATCCTCTGTACAGATATTTGGTGCACTGATATCCTTTTTACTGATATCCACTGCACTGATATCTCCTTTCCTGATATTCCCTACACTAATATTCTCTGTACTAAAGAATGTAAGCCCGCAAGGGCAGGGCCCTCTTCCCTCTGTACTAGTCTGTCTACAGTAACTTGTAATAATAATAATAACTTGTATATGATATGTATTCTGTATGTAACCCCTTCTCATGTACAGCTCCATGGAATTAATGGTGCTCTATAAATAAATAAAAATAATAATAATAATAATAATACTGATATCCACTGCACTGATATCTCCTTTATTGATTTCGCCTGGACTACGGTAATATCCTCTGCACTGATATGTCCTTTACTGTTATCCACTACACTAATATCCTGTGTTCTGATATCCCCTGCACTAATATCTCCTGCACTGTTATCCTTTTTACTGATATTCCATGTACTAATATCCTCTGTACTGATTTCTCATTTACTGATATCCCCTGCACTAATATCCTCTGTATTGATATCCTTTACTGATATCCACTGCACTAATTTCTCCTTTACTGATATCCCCTGCACTAATATCCTCTGTACTGATATCCACTGCACTGATATCTCCTAAACAAATATCCTCTGTACTGATATCTACCACACTGATATATCCTTTACTGATATCCCCTACACTAAGGGTGCCTTCACACTTTAGCCATGCAGCAGCGATCCGACCAGCGATCTGACCTGGTCAGGATCGCTGCTGCATCGCTACATGGTCGCTGGTGAGCTGTCAAACAGGCAAATCTCACCAGCGACCAGTGACCAGCCCCCAGCCAGCAGCGACGTGCAAGCGACCCTGCGCTTGCACGGAGCCGGCGTCTGGAAGCTGCGGACACTGGTAACTAAGGTAAACATCGGGTATGGTTACCCGATGTTTACATTAGTTACCAGCGCACACCGCTTGGCTTTGCTCTCCTAGCTACAGTACACATCGGGTTAATTAACCCGATGTGTAATGCAGCTACATGTGCAGAGAGCCGGAGCCGGCAGCACAGGCAGCGTGAGAGCTGCAGAGGCTGGTAACTAAGGTAAATATCGGGTAACCACCTTGGTTACCCGATGTTTATCTTGGATACAGCTTACCGCAGCTGCCAGACGCCGGCTCCTGCTCCCTGCTCGCTTCATTCGTCGCTCTCTCGCTGTCACACACAGCGATCTGTGTGTCACAGTGGGAGAGCGCCTTTGAAGAAAACGAACCAGGGCTGTGTGTAACGAGCAGCGATCTCACAGCAGGGGCCAGATCGCTGCTCAGTGTCACACACAGCGAGATCGCCAATGAGGTCACTGCTGCGTCACAAAAAGCGTGACTCAGCAGCGATCTCGGCAGCGAGCTCGCTGTGTGTGAAGCACCCCTAATATCCTCTGTACTGATATACACTGCACTGATATCTCTTTTATTGATATCCTTTACACTAATATCCTCTGTACTGATTAGAGATGAGCGAACCGGTTGCGGTTCGGCTCGAGGTCGGTTCGCCGAACGGAGCTCCCGTTCGAGTTCGGTTCGTCGAACGTTCGACGAACCGAACTCGAACTGCATAGGAAACAATGGCAGGCAATCACAAACACAGAAAAACACCTAGAAAACACCCTCAAAGGTGTCCAAAAGGTGACAAACAACTCACAACACAAACACATGGGAAAGTGACAAGGACAAATTCTCATGCGAAAACAAAACAGCGTTACGAGGAAAAAGAGGAGGAGACACAGATATAGGCATGGCACGCCCTTCTAAAATCATGTAAAACACTGCAAGGTGACTCCAAGCGGAGTCTCCCTTTTTTCCAAAAATTGGACCCCACACACACCCACCCCTTCAGTGGCAGCACTTGTGCCCTAGTTGTGCACTTCACAGGTAGATTTGCATCAAGCACATTCAAAAATATGCCATACTTAACCGTCCCCAGGATGACACCAGGGTAGGTAGCAAAGTCTTTCCTGATCCCAGCTCTGTTCATCTTGGATCATTTTTAAAAAACACAGCAAGCAAGGGTTACTCCAAACGGAGTGTCCCTTTTTCCAAAAATTGTGCCCCACACACACACACCCACCCCTTCAGTGGCAGCACTTGTGCCCCAGTTGTACACTTCACAGCTAGCTTTGCATCAAGCACATTCCAAATCCACAAGCATTTACTCTCCCCAGGATGACACAGGGGTAGTAAATTTCTGGTGGATCCATGACTTGTTCATTTTGATGAACGTTAGTCTGTCCACATTGTCACTGGACAGACGCGTGCGCTTATCTGTCAGCACACACCCAGCAGCACTGAAGACACGTTCAGAGACAACGCTGGCAGCTGGACACGACAAGATCTCCAAGGCGTAAGTGGCGAGCTCTGGCCATTTTTCTAGATTTGAAGCCCAAAATGAGCAAGGCTCCATTTGCAAAGTCATGGCATCGATGTTCATTTGTAGATACTCCTGTATCATCCTCTCCAGCCGTTGACTATGTGTCAGACTTGTTGTCTCTGGTGGCCTTGCAAAGGAGGGTCTAAAAAAATTATGAAAAGATTCCATAAAATTGCTGTTACCAGCACCAGATACGGTCCTACTGGTACGGGTAGACTGTTGAAGATGACGAGACCGTCCCATGTTTGTCAAGTTACAACTGTGAGATTCACTCCCTGCACCTGCACGGTTGTTTGGTGGAAAAGCCGAGCTAAGATCGAGTAACAGCTTCTGCTGATACTCCTGCATACGTGCGTCCCTTTCTATGGCTGGAATTATGTCACAAAATTTGGACTTGTACCGGGGATCTAATAGTGTGGCAAGCCAGTAGTCATCATCACTTCTAATTTTGACAATACGAGGGTCATGTTGGAGGTAGTGCAGCAAGAAGGCGCTCATGTGTCTTGCGCAACCATGCGCACCAAGTCCACGCTGTGTTTGTGGCATACAGGTGCTAACCGTTCTTTCTTCCTCTGACATCTCCCCCCAACCTCTTTCAACTGAAATTTGACCAAGGTCTCCCTCATCCGCTGAGTCTTCCATGTCCATGGACAGTTCGTCCTCCATTTCTTCATGTTCTCCTGCACCTTCCTCAACATTTAGCCTGCTACTATGCGCCCTTGTTGATCCCTGTCCCCCATGGTCCCATGCCTGCCGCGTTGGTGATGATGAACGTCTGGACCTTGGTGATGTTGTTGTCCCTTGCGCATATGAATCCTCCTGTAGTTCCTCCCCTTCCTGTTGTCCCACCCCCTGACTCCGAATAGTGTTTAGCGTGTGCTCCAGCATGTAAATGACGGGAATTGTCATGCTGATAATGGCGTTGTCAGCGCTAAACATATTCGTCGCCATGTCGAAACTGTGCAGAAGGGTGCATAGGTCCTTGATCTGAGACCACTCCATCAGGGTGATCTGCCCCACCTCTGCATCTCGTTGGCCCAGGCTATACGTCATGACGTATTGCTCCAGGGCTCGGCGGTGCTGCCACAGTCGCTGTAACATGTGGAGAGTCGAATTCCAGCGTGTCGCCACATCGCATTTCAGGTGATGAACCGGCAGGCCGAAAGACTTCTGGAGCGATGCAAGTCGCTCAGCTGTGGCGGTTGAACGGCGGAAGTGAGCAGACAGTTTTCGTGCCCTGGTCAGAAGGCCATCTAGGCCGGGATAGTGTGTTAAAAATTGCTGGACAACAAGGTTTAACACGTGAGCCATACAAGGCACGTGTGTCACCTTGCCCAGGCGAAGGGCCGCACCCAGGTTTCGCAGCATTGTCGCACACGGCCTTACCAGGCTGCAGGAGGAGGTAGAAGCAGTGGCGGAACTTGGACAGACAGAGGATTGACACACAAGTCGTGGGGATGGCAAGACTTGTGCAGCAGACCCTTCACCATCTATCACCATAGTTACCCAGTGCCCAGTCAGCGACATGTAACGTCCCTGTCCATGCTTACTGGTCCAAGTATCGGTGGTGAAATGCACCCGTTCACACACAGAGTTTCTCAAGGAAGCGGTGATGTTGTGTGCGACATGCTGGTGTAGCGCGGGCACACCTTTCTTAGAGAAGTAGTGGCGACTAGGCATCTGGTACTGGGGCACAGCGACAGACATAAGGTCTCTAAAATCCTGTGTGTCCACCAGGCGGAAAGGCAGCATTTCGGTAGCCAAGAGCTTACAGAGGGATAGAGTCAACCTCTTAGCTTTGTCATGGGTCGCAGGAAATGGCCTTTTATTTGACCACATCTGAGGAACAGAGATCTGGCTGCTGTGTGTAGACGGTGTTGAGTAGGGTGTCCCTGGAAAAATGCAGGTTTGTGAGGAAAGTGCAGGCGGAGACATGATGTTGCCTTCATCCAACGTTGGTGCTATCGATGTCTGAGAGAGCTGTACACACTCACTTGCTTCCCCTTCCAAACCAACTGACGACCTACCAAGCAAACTGCCTGTTGCGGTTACAGTGGGGGAAGTTGTGCGTGGAAAACCAGGTGTGACAGCTGTCCCCACAGTCCTAGAAGATGAAGAGCGCGCGGATGCACTGGAAGGGGCAGGCCGTGGATGGTTCGCTCCGCTAGGCCGCATTGCAGCACGGTGAACTTCCCACTGGGACCTATGATATTTATTCATGTGACGATTCATGGAAGAAGTTGTCAAACTGCTGAGGTTTTGACCTCTACTAACAGAATCACGACAAATTTTACACATCACATAATTTGGGCGATCTTTTTCTATGTCAAAAAAGGACCAGGCTAGGCAAGGCTTAGAGGGCATGTGACCTGCTGAGCCCCCCCGACTAGTGCTCAGAGGCAGAGTGGTGGCTGATGATGCAGTTGTAGACGTGCTACCAGTGCTCCGACTCTGTCCAGGAAAGCGCAAGGTAACTTCGTCGTCAGTTGCATCATCCTCCACCGCCTCTGTTGACCTCCTCGAGTGCCTGACTGTGGGTTGACAGTAGGTGGGATCTAGAACTTCATCATCAATTGTTGTGTTTGCACTCCCCTCCCCCTCAGACCAAGCCTCTTCTTGCCCTGACCGAATATTTAAGTTGTCATCCCAATCTGGTATCTGCGTCTCATCGTCATCAGTATGTTCCTCATTGTCTATAACCACAGGTGTTACAGTTTGTGACAAAGGGTCAACATTATGCTCAGAAACTTGGTCCTCACGGCCTGAATCAGAGTCACAAAGGTTCTGGGCATCACTGCAGACCATTTCCTGGTCTGTACTCACTGTAGCTTGGGAGCAGACCTCTGATTCCCAGGCTATAGTGTGACTGAACAGCTCTGCAGACTCAGCCATCTCAGTTCCACCATACTGTGCAGGGCTGATGGAGACTTCAGAGCTGGGAGAAAGCAAGTTTGATTGGGATGACAACTCAGAGGACTGGTGTTTTTTGGATGCGGTAGTTGAGGTGGCTGAGAGGGCACTTGTTGGACCACTTGAGATCCATTCAAGCATTTTCCTTTTTGGCCATCATCTACCTTTGTTCCTGTTGTTTGTGTCCGTAAAAAAGGGAGCACATCAGATTGTCCACGGTAAGTAGTACACATCTTACTTTTGCTGGAAGATGGTCTATCTTCAGCAGATGATAATGGAGCTTTGCCACCTTCCCCACGGACAAACCCTTTTTTTCCTTTTCCACCACGCCTCTTCCCCTTTCCACCAGCATCTGTCATTTTGCCACTCATGTTGATTGCGACAAGATTGTGCACTGAAAATGTGGTAGTAAAAATTGAGAGGTGGTGTAGATTGCAGCGGTGGTCTAGCTTTATTAACAGCAGAATAATAAAGAATAAATATCCCTGACAATGCAACTACGGCCCTTAAACTGGCAGCAAAAATTGCTAGTATAATGGCTTAGTAACAATGAGTTGGAGTGTGCAATGCAGGCAGACGTGCTGCAAATGTCTTTGCACTAGTGGGACTATACAGAAGTCCAACAGCCACGTTTAGGATGCCACTAAGTTTCCTCAGTGTTTGCTAGCATAATGGCTTAGTAACAATGAGTTTGAGTGTGCAATGCAGCCAGACGTGCTGCAAATATCTTTGCACTAGTGGGACTATACAGAAATCCAAAAGCCACGTTTAGGATGTCACTAAGTTCACTCAGTGTTTGCTAGTATAATGGCTTAGTAACAATGAGTTGGAGTGTGTAAAGGGCAGGAGGGTACAGTGGCAGGGTTGTGGGTCTCTGGGTAGAGGAATTGGAAGCCTGCCTTTCTATCCCTCCTAATGGGGAAATGCAGCGAGGAAATCCCTGACCTTAGCTACACAGACGCTGTCATCTTGTGTAGCTGTTAAACTCTGTTTTCACGGACCTGTCACCTATGGCTCTGACCCTGCCGGTATTAGCCCTTACAAGGGCTGATAGAAAGTGCTCTCCCTATTCTGTACAGCGCTGTGTATAGAGCGTATACAGCAGTATCGGCGATAGGAGCTGCGCCAGTGATGTCTGACACCAAGGACGCAGAAGGCAGATAATGGCGTGCTGGAGGAAAATGTCCGGTTTTATAATGCAGGGACATGTGACATGGACATCCTATCACACATGCCGTTGCTTCTCTGGCTAAAAGTCCACTTAGCTGTGTGTGTGTCTGGGATTGGCTGACATGCTGGCCCGCCCCACTACACACGCGCGCTTAGGGAAGGAAGACAAGGAAAAAAAAAAAAATGGCGCTCGCCATTATCCAAACAGCAGTGATCTGAAGGCGCTGTTCCCGCACACTATACGCTGAAATGTCATAATAGTGTGAGTCACAGAGTGACTTACACTATTACAGCGGAAAGCCAGCTAGGAATTAGCTGGGTTTTTTGCTGCTAGAACCGTTCTCGAACGTATCTAGAACTATCGAGCTTTTGCAAAAAAGCTCGAGTTCTAGTTCGATCTAGAACAGCCCCCAAAATCACTCGAGCTGCGAACTGGAGAACCTCGAACAGCGAACCACGCTCAACTCTAGTACTGATATCTACTTTACTAATATCCCCTTTACTGATATGTCCTGCACCAATATCCTCTATACTGATATCTACCACACTGGTATCCCTTTTATGGATATCCCCTACACAAATATCCTCCGTGCTGATATCTCCTGTACTGATTTCTCTTTTACTGATATCTCCTTTACTGATGTCCTCTCTACTGATATCCACCACACTAATATCCTCTGTACTAATATCCGTTGCACTGATATCTCCTTTACTAATATCTCCTGAACTAATATCCTCTGCACTGATACCTGCCCCACTGATATAGAAAAATAAATGTATTCAGCTCACCCCTCTTCACTCTAGGATCCACCACCGATGCACGGAACGCCCTGGCCCGGGCGGAAAGACACAGTCATGGAGAGAAAAAAAAAAAAATCCAGCATCGGAAGACGGAGAGATTAGTATAAAACTAGGAATTTTATTATATCCATTAAAAACAGGATGCAACACGCAAAAGGAGCATGGGGACACACAGTGGAAAACACGAGACTTATCCTACGCGTTTCAACCTATACGGTCTTAGTCAGGGATTGTTTTTTTCTCTCCATGACTGTGCCCCACTGATATCTCCTCTACTGTTATCCCCTGCACTAGTGTGACACCCTGGCGCCGTCAGGTGGTCACAGAAAAACACTACTCCCCACACAACAACACCCCACACCAGGTTCCATCTGCCATAAAACCCTAGACACACCCCTCAGGGTAGGAAGGACACACCAGTGGGCGGGACCAGGCGGATTGGGAGCGCCTACCTAGGGGTCTTGATGATCCGAGGGAGGGAACCAGTCAGTCCAGTTCAAGTTTAGAGTTCAGTGAGAGTTAAAGTCGAGTTCAAGTGGCAGTGCAAGTTGAAGTCTGAACCTACTGAAGGGTAGCCACGGTAGTGGCCCTGGTCTACTGGCTAGGTGGCAAGCAGTGGACCATGTCCAAAGGCGACGGGAGTCAGGTCGCGGGAGATCCAGAGTGGACCGGGACAGGGTTGGAGCCCACCTGTACCAACAGCGGAGATCCGGTCCGGAAACCGTGCATAGGCGGGGTACCTGGACCCTAGTTAGAAGACGGTTGCAAGCCCCTTATATAATTAACCAGGCCGTGAGCAAGGTTCCAGACGTTGTTCCAAAGTGTTAGCCCAGATAGAGCGAAACGGCAGCCCACCGCGGGGGATAGGGTATCCGCAACAACCCACTGAGATCCTAAGGGTCAGTTTTCGCGGGCACATCTCCCAACCAAAACCAAACTGGGAGTGGACTTCCCCATTCCAGACGAGGTCATCTAAAATAGAAGGAAAATACAGAGTGCCGGAGTAAGAGACATTGGTACACCAGCTGGGTGTGGGAATCGTATACACCCTGAAGCGGCAGCCGGCCACTGACACCTTGGTTTACCAGCAGACTCGTGTGCATTTATTCAATCGTGAGTACACCAACACCCTCCGGTCCGGCCCAGTGCATCACCACCAACAGCCATCACCTCCCGTGTTCTGGACACTGAGCCCCGGGGCATCCACCGCTACCCACGGAGGGGTTAACATCCAGCTGCCATTCCATCGCCCCCGGGTGCTCCCCAACAGCAGCGGTGGTACTCCATCTTACCACACACCATGGGTGGCGTCACAAAGTAGCTACAACAATCCCCGATACATGTTACAACTCCTTTTTCTTTGAGGGTCCGGAGACCCCTCGAGCCACTGCAGATCAGGATCCGAGCAGCCCGGCTGCTGACGTGGGGGCGGGACACTAGTATCCTGTTTACTGATATCAACTGCACTGATATCTCCTTTACTAATATCCCTGCACTACACTGTGTGCAGAATTATTAGGCAAATGAGTATTTTGATCACATGATACTTTTTATACATGTTGTCCTACTCCAAGCTGTATAGGCTTGAGAGCCAACTACCAATGAAGTAAATCAGGTAATGAGGAGGGGTGCAGTGTAATTACTTCAACACCCTATATAAGGTGTGCTTAATTATTAGGCAACTTCCTTTCCTTTGGCAAAATGGGTCAGAAGAGAGATTTGACGGGCTCTGAAAAGTCCAAAATTGTGAGATGTCTTCCAGAAGGATGCAGCAGTCTGGAAATTGCCAAACTTTTGAAGCGTGATCACCGAAAAATAAAGCATTTCATGGCAAATAGCCAACAGGGTCACAAGAAGCGTGTTGGGCAAAAAAGGCGCAAAATAACTGCCAATGAATTGAGGAAAATCAAGCGTGAAGCTGCCAAGATGCCATTTGCCATCAGTTTGGCCTATTTCAGAGCTGCAACGTTACTAGAGTAAAGCACAAGGTGTGCCATACTCAGGGACAGGCCAAGGTAAGGAAGGCTGAGAAACCACCACCTCTGACAAAGAAACATAAGATCAAACATAAGATAAAACTGGGCCAAGAAATATCTTAAGAGTGATTTTTCAAAGGATTTATGGACTGATGAAATGAGAGTGACTCTTGATGGAGCCAGATGGAAGGGCCAGAGGCTGGATCAGTAAAGGGCAGAGAGCTCAGCAACTCAGACGCCAGCAAGGTGGAGGTGAGGTACTGGTATGGGCTGGTATCATCAAAGATGAACTTGTGGGATCTTTTCGGGTTGAGGATGGAGTGAAGCTCAACTCCCAGACCTACTGCCAGTTTCTGGAAGACAACTTCTTCAAGCAATGGTACAGGAAGAAGCCGGTATCGTTCAAGAAAACCATGATTTTCATGCAGGACAATGCTCCATCACATGCATCCAACTACTCCACAGCGTGGCTGGCCAGTAAAGGTCTAAAAGATGAAAAAATAATGACATGGCCCCCTTATTCACCTGATCTGAACCCCATAGAGAACCTGTGGTCCCTCATAAAATGTGAGATCTACAGGGAGGGAAAACAGTCCACCTCTGGGAGCAGTGTCTGGAGGCTGTGGTGGCTGCTGCATGCAATGTTGATCGTAAACAGATCAAGCAACTGACAGAATCTATGGATGGTCGGCTGCTGAGTGTCATCATAAAGAAAGGTGGCTATATTGGTCACTAATTTTTTGGGGTTTTGTTTTTGCATGTCAGAAATGTTTATTTCTAAATTTTGTGCCGTTATATTGGTTTACCTGGTGAAAATAAACCAGTGAGATGGGAATATATTTGGTTTTTATTAAGCTGCCTAATAATTCTGTACAGTAATAGTTACCTGCACAAACAGAATCCATCTAAGAAGCCAAATCTAAAAAAAAAAACCACTCCAACTGCCAAAAATATTAAGCTTTGATATATATGAGTCATTTGAGTTGATTGAGAACATAGTTGTTGATCAATAATAAAAAAAATCCTCTAAAATACAACTTGCCTAATAATTCTGCACAGGATGTAATATCCTCTGTACTGATATCCCCTGCACTAATATCCTCTGTACTGATATCCCCTGCACTAATATCCTCTGTACTGATATCCACTGCACTGATATCCCCTGCACTAATATCCTCTGTACTGATATCCACTGCACTAATATCCTCTGTACTGATATCCCCTGCACTAATATCCTCTGTACTGATATCCCCTGCACTAATATCCTCTGTACTGATATCCCCTGCACTGATATCCCCTGCACTGATATCCCCTGCACTGATATCCCCTGCACTGATATCCCCTGCACTGATATCCCCTGCACTGATATCCCCTGCACTGATATCCCCTGCACTGATATCCCCTGCACTGATATCCCCTGCACTGATATCCCCTGCACTGATATCCCCTGCACTGATATCCCCTGCACTGATATCCCCTGCACTGATATCCCCTGCACTGATATCCCCTGCACTGATATCCCCTGCACTGATATCCCCTGCACTGATATCCCCTGCACTAATATCCCCTGCACTAATATCCCCTGCACTAATATCCCCTGCACTAATATCCTCTGTACTGATATCCACTGCACTAATATCCTCTGTACTGATATCAACTGCACTAATATCCTCTGTACTGATATCCTCTGTACTGATATCCACTGCACTAATATCCTCTGTACTGATATCCCCTGCACTAATATCCTCTGTACTGATATCCTCTGCACTAATATCCTCTGTACTGATATCAACTGCACTAATATCTCCTTTACTGATTTCCCTTGCACTAATATCCACTGCACTGATATTTCCTCTACTGATATCCCCTGTACTAATATCCTGTGTACAAATATCTGCTGCATTGATATCTCCTTTAGACCCGCAACACACATCCGTTTTTTTTTGTACGTGTGCGGTACGTATTTGCACGTACCGGAGACACGGAGACTTATGTTATTCAATGGTAGATGGCACACACACGTAAAATCACACGGAACGTGTGTCCGTGTGGTAAGTACGTGTGTGTGCGCTTTTCTACACGGCCGACATGTCCGTTTTTGGCCGGCAGCACGCAGGCACGGACCCGCTTTAGTCTATGGGTCCGTGCCTGCACGGACCGCACACGGAGTATGTCCGTGTTCAGCACGTATCGTCCGTGTCCGTTTTTCATCACAAAATCTGAAACACTTGTTACCAATCTATCAGGTCAATTGATGGCCATTAATTTTGGCGCCAAACATACATTTCCTGTCTAATTTGCACGCCAGACAGCAGCTGGGCACCTGTCCTCTCACTGCAGGGGAACTTTGAGCACAGAGAACAACACAGGTACTGAGCATGGCGCCCAGAATCGATACAGAGAGGCTGATTGGAGAAGTAGAGAGGCATCCAGAGCTGTGGGACACACGTGTTGATGGCTACCATGACAGGTTAATGGTGGAACGAGCATGGATGTCTGTGGCAGAGCTAGTCTAACCTAGGAATGGATGGTCTCAATGTACCCCTGGAAAGAAAAATATATATGGTGAATACAGATATTTGCATTGCTTCTGTCTTTACCTACATGTGCTCATTCTGTAGGCAGATTATATCTATACTAGAAGGTGGCCCGATTCTACGCATCGGGTATTCTAGAATTTACGTATTGTGTAGTTCATGTATGATTTTTGTTATAGATATAGATTATATATATATATATATATATATATATATATGTTGTTGTGTGTAGTTACCAAGTGTTTGTGTAGGGCGCTGTACATGTTCTGGGTGTTGTCTGGGTGTGGCGGGGGGGTGAGAGCGGTGTTGTATGTGTGTTGCGTTGTTTGTGGAGCGCTGTGTGTCTGTCGCGTTGTGTGTGTGTGTGTTGCGCGGTTTGTGTGTGTGTGGTGTGTTTTGGGGGGAGGTATGTTTTGTGCAATGTGTGTGTTGTGCGGTATGTGCGTATATTTATGTATGCCGCGGTGTTTGTGTGTTGGGTGTTGTGTGTGTGCAGTGTTGGGTGTTGTGTGTGTGCAGCGTTGTCTGCGTGTGTGGGTGTCTGTGTATGGCGGTGTTTGTGGTTCCGTGTGTGTGTGTGTGTGTGTGTGTGTGTGTGTGTTGGGGGGAGGTGTGCACCTCCCATCGCGCTCCATCCCCCATGCTGCGCACCCCCCATCATGCCCCATCCCCTATGCTGCGCATTCCCCATCGTGCTCCATCCCCCATGCTGCGCACCCCCCATCGTGCTACATCCCCCATGCTGCGCACTCCCCATCATGCTACATCCCCCATGCTGCGCACTCCCCATCGTGCTACATCCCCCATGCTGCGCACCCCCCATCGTGCTACATCCCCCATTGTGCTACATCCCCCATCGTGCTACATCCCCCATGCTGCGCACTCCCCATCGTGCTACATCCCCCATGCTGCGCACCCCCCCATGCTATAATAGTTCTCCTATTATACTCAGAGAGGAGTATAATAGGAGGACTGTAATAGGAGGAGTAGTCCTGGGGGGAGAGGAGTATAATGCCGGCTCCCTGCGCATGTGTACCGGGAGCCGGTGTACACTGGTAACTATGATACACATCGGGTAACCAAGGGACCTTAGTTACCCGATGTGTATAATGGTTACCAGCGTTCACGGGCTCCGTCAAAATCCCAGCATCGCAAGGTTATGTCTGGCACTGCTGGGATCGTGACGGAGCCGGTGTACACTGGTAACTATGATACACATCGGGTAACCAAGGCACCTTAGTCACCCGATGTGTATAATGGTTACCAGCGTTCACCGGCTCCGTCACGATCCCAGCATCGCAAGGTTATGTCTGGCGCTGCTGGGATCGTGACGGAGCCGGTGTAGAAGCAAGCGATATCCCAGGATGTTGTGAGTGTGTGGATGTGATGTGTGAGGTGTGTGTGAGAGTGAGTGTGATCTGATGTGTGTGTGTGTGTACTCACCTGGGAGTCGGAGCTCCGTGTCAGTTGGGCCAGAGCGAGCGTGCATTGCGTGAGGGGGGCGGGGCCTGCAGAGAACCGGGGCAAGAGGCCAATCTGTGTGGGGGGGGCGGGGCCATGGCGAGCCCAGCGGCCAATCAGCTTTGTGTCACCGTAAGGACACAATTTTGGAGCATGACAGACAGACAGACAGACAGAATAAGGCAATTATATATATAGATTTGTATAGTTTGTTTGGCATGTATTAATGGGCCTGACTCATTTTGAGCTACACTGGAGACTCACAAACAGGAGAGTGTAGTTTTTTGGCCTTTTGAACTATTCATTGCAGTTTTCTAGTAATGTCAGCATGTGTATATGTGGCCTGCAAAGCATTTTATGCATGTAAAAAAGGCATTTCAGGGTGGTCAAGCAACAATTAAACATGTTTGATTTATATTTTTGTTTTCAATTTTGTGCTATTTCTATTGTAAATGTGCTGTGAAATGTCTATACATTTTGAGTTGTATTTCTATGTTTGGTTTATTATGCATGTCCCTTGGTGTCACCATGTCTGGAATAGTAACAGTAATGTGTAGTGTATAATGGAAAAGCTTTGAGGAACATATGGCACTTCATGGGTTTATAGACATTTTGTTTCTCATGGCTTACTGAAGGTTGTTTTTCTTTTTCATTTTTGTAAGTAAAAAAGGAGATAAATGATTATACAGTGGTTTAATCTTTTTACTGGAGATCTTGTTTACTTTGTCATGCTTATTGTGTTATTATGTCACTATATGAGTGTCATGGGTTGTTGTTTTCATACACATGGATGTGTGTTCCAATTTATTTAAATTGCTGCAATGCAAGAATGTTTTTTTTTTTATTGTTCAATTGTTATAATTTGTGAACTTAGTATACAATTTTTTGTTTTTAAACAGTGGATCTTGTTAAACGGCGATGGCGCTCAGCACGTGACCAGTTTAGAAGAGAATATAACCCAGTGGCAACCACAGCTGCTGCAGCCAAAAAGAAAAAATATGTCCATTATGAAAGACTCACCTTCCTCATGCCCATTATGGAAGTACCAAAGTAAGTTTAAACCATTACATCACATGGCGGGTTTTTTTAAATGCACACATTAATTGTTTGTTTTTTTTTTCTTTGTTCAAAGTACAGAGGATAATCTAGAAGATAGTGAGGAAGCCCAGTCAGCAGTATTAACAGCGACATCTGCTTCCGAGATGGAGCCTACCTCATATCAACCACCAACAATCCCCAACACCAGCCAGCCAGATGCAGAAGAAATGTCCTCTGATTTGGGTTTGGGAACAAGTCAATCCACTAATGTAATTCCAGGCCAGTCTACAGGGCAACAAAGTGGCCCTTCACCAGTTCTTGCAGAGAGTAGTCCACAGCAACATGCAGGCACACAGCCAAGAATAACAACTAATACCATGCGCACAGTAGCCCAATCTATCCGTGGTCGCAGACATAGGCGTTATGAAGATTTACGTTCCCTGCCAGATATCATTGATACCAGAATAATACACATGATGAATTCACTGATACCAGAGAGTGATGGAGAGAGATTTTGCCGCTCCCTTTCTCCCTCTCTTGCATTGGTTGCACCTGATAGGCAGGATAGATTGAGGGCGTCCTTAATAACACTAATATCTGCTACCCAACGTGAGCCAGAACCCATATATTATTTTGAAATGATAGAGCAATGGAGAGCTAATCCACGTGGTCCACACACAAACACAACCCAACAAACTGTGGAAACCCAAACTGATGAACATTACTCTAAATTTCAACTAAATCCTGTAGTGCAACAAACACATATACAGTGTCCATCTTCTTCTATGGGAAGTGATGTACAAATTAGGCCAACAATTGTCCCACACCAAACAGGTACATTAATGACACAAAGGCCATCTCAACAGTCATCGTTTGTCCCACAAGTACCCCAACAGACACCAATGCAAACCTCTGTTAACTATCCTAGTATTGTTAGTAATGTTCATAGACTACCTCAAATGTTTCAACAACCAACATCCTACCATGTTCCTAATAATCCACAACAACAGTACTTTCAACATCAGCCTTACCCAACTAACTGCACATACACACATACTCAGCCTCTTCCAACACATCAATATGTACCACCTACACTTGGTCTGCCATCTGCTCAAACAACTGCATCATGGGGGGCGAGGGTATTCACTTTATAGAAGGGGAATGTAGTGCAGATAGTGACCAGGGCACAAGTAATGAAATTGGGGGTGGTACGGGGGGAAGGGTTAGGACAGTCAATACAGTAAGCAGGAATATAGGTACAGAGTCATACGTAACGTGCATGTACACTAATGCCCGAAGCCTCACAAATAAGGTGGAGGAATTAGAATTAATATTGTTGGAAGAAAATTATGATATAGTGGGGATATCAGAGACATGGCTGGATGAGAGCTATGACTGGGCTGTTAATTTACAGGGTTATAGCCTATTCAGGAATGACCGTACAAATAAGCGAGGGGGAGGTGTGTGTCTATATGTAAAATCATCCTTAAAACCCATCCTGCGTGACAACATATGTGAGGGTACTGAGAATGTAGAGTCCCTATGGGTGGAGATAAGGGGGGGGAGAATGAATAATAAAATACTGATAGGGGTGTGTTATAAGACGCCGAATATTATGGAAGAGGTAGAGAATCTCCTCATAAAGCAAATTGATAAAGCAGCGAGTCTTGGAGAGGTAATTATTATGGGGGACTTTAACTATCCTGATATAAATTGGGGAACAGAAACTTGCAGTTCCAGCAAAGGAAATAGATTTTTGATAACAATGAAAGATAATTACCTTTCACAAATGGTACAGGACCCCACAAGAGGGGGAGCACTACTAGACCTTGTACTAACCAATAGGCCAGACCGCATATCAAATATACAAGTTGGGGGTTACTTGGGGAATAGTGATCACAAAATAATAAGTTTTCATGTATTCTTTAGTAAGATGTATAGTAGAGGGGCTACAAGGACACTAAACTTCAGGAAAGCAAATTTTAAACGGTTGAGAGATGATCTTAGTGCAATAAACTGGGATGATGTACTAAGTAATAAAAGTACACAAAGCAAATGGGAGACTTTTATGAGCATCCTGAATAGGGCTTGTGCAGAAAATATACCCTATGGGAACAAACATGCTAGAAATAGGAGGAAACCCCTATGGCTAAATAGAGCTGTAAGGGAAGCAATAAAAGAAAAACAGAAAGCCTTAAAAGAATTAAAGAGGGTAGGTAGTGATGAGGCATTATATAATTATAGAAAATTAAATAAAATATGTAAAAAGCAAATTAAGTTAGCTAAGTTTGAGACAGAGAGACTCATTGCGAGAGAAAGTAAAAATAATCCTAAAATATTCTTTAACTACATAAACAGTAAAAAACTGAAAAGCGATAGTGTTGGCCCCCTTAAAAATAGTCTTGGTGAAATGGTGGAAGGGGATGAGGGTAAAGCCAACCTGCTGAATGACTTTTTTTCTACGGTTTTTATACAAGAAAATGCCATGGCAGATGACATGACCAGTGATGCCATAAATTCACCCTTGAATATTACCTGCTTAACCCAGCAGGAAGTACGCCGCCGCCTCGAAATCACTAAGGTTGACAAATCTCCGGGCCCGGATGGCATACACCCCAGAGTACTACAGGAATTGAGTTCTGTGATAGATAGACCATTATTTTTAATCTTCTCAGATTCCTTAATAACAGGGTCGGTACCGCAGGACTGGCGCATAGCAAATGTGGTGCCAATATTCAAAAAGGGGACAAAAACTGAGCCGGGAAATTATAGGCCGGTAAGTTTAACCTCTACGGTTGGTAAAATCCTTGAGGGTTTCTTGAGAGATGCTATACTGGAGTATCTCAAGAAAAATAACCTTATGACAGAGTATCAACATGGGTTTATGAGGGATCGATCCTGTCAAACTAATTTGATCAGCTTCTATGAAGAGGTAAGTTCAAGCCTGGACCAGGGAAATGCAGTGGATGTTGTGTATATGGACTTTTCAAAAGCTTTTGATACGGTGCCACACAAAAGGTTGGTACATAAAATGAGAATAATGGGGATAGGGGAAAATATGTGTAACTGGGTTAAAAACTGGCTCAGTGATAGGAAACAAAGGGTGGTTATTAATGGTACGTACTCGGACTGGGTCTCAGTTCATAGTGGGGTACCACAGGGGTCAGTATTGGGCCCGCTTCTTTTCAACATATTTATAAATGACCTTGTTGGGGGCATGCGGAGTAGAATTTCAATATTTGCAGATGATACTAAACTCTGCAGGGTAATCAATACAGAGGAGGATAATTTTATATTACAGGGAGATTTATGTAAATTGGAGGATTGGGCTGAGAAGTGGCAATTGAAGTTTAATGTAGATAAATGTAAGGTCATGCACTTGGGTAGAGGAAATAACATTTATGATTATGTACTTAATTGTAGAACACTGGGTAAAACAGACACAGAAAAAGACTTGGGTGTATGGGTGGATGGTAAACTTCACTTTAGTGGACAGTGTCAGGCAGCTGCTGCCAGGGCTAATAAAATAATGGGATGTATTAAAAGAGGTATAAGTGTTCATGAAAAAAATATAGTTCTACCTCTGTACAAGTCACTAGTGCGACCGCACGTAGAATACTGTGTACAATTCTGGTCACCGATATATAAGAAGGACATAGCTGAACTGGAGAGGGTGCAAAGAAGAGCGACCAAGATTATTAGAGGAATGGGGGGGCTGCAATACCAAGACAGGTTATTAAACTTGGGGTTATTTAGTCTGGAAAAACGAAGGCTTAGGGGAGATCTAATCACAATGTATAAATATATGAGGGGACAGTACAGAGACCTTTCCAAAGATCTATTTACACCTAGGCCTGCGACTGGAACACGGGGGCATCCACTACGTCTTGAGGAAAGAAGGTTTAATCATAATCACAGACGAGGATTCTTTACTGTACGAGCAGTGAGACTATGGAATTCTCTGCCGCATGATGTTGTAATGAGTGATTCACTACTAACATTTAAGCAGAGCCTGGATGCCTTTCTTGAAAAATTTAATATAACCAGTTATGTATATTAGATTTTATGACAGGGTATTGATCCAGGGAACTAGTCTGATTGCCGGATGTGGAGTCAGGAATGAAATTTTTTCCCCATTGGAACTTGTTTGCCACATTGGGGTTTTTTGCCTTCCTCTGGATCAACATGTTAGGCTACGGGTTGAACTAGATGGACTTAGAGTCTCCCTTCAACCTTAAAACTATGATACTATGATACTATGATTATTTGTTCCAAGTACAACAACTGTTACTAGTGGAAACAGTGATCAGTCACTCACTACAACATCTAGTGTTGTGCAGCAAACATATTCTGTAGGTGTCAATGCAATGGAGACTACACAGGAAAGCATCACAAGCCTAGAGGATTTAGTTGAATCATAATGTGATATTGTATGTATTACTTTACATTTTGGTATGTTTTCTAGGGTATTGCTGGTCGGAAAACATTTAAAAATGTAACACATTACTTACTCTATATGCATGGGGTCATATTTGTGTTTTCCTTTCCAAAGATTCAATAGAAATTACTCTATCACTTCAAAAACATCACCTGCCTGTTAGAATGTTGCCTTGCTCTGGACATGTTGTTTGGACCATCCATTAGAAAAAACTGGGTTTAGGGAAAAAATGCATGCACATAAACTACTACACTAACATTCAGACACCTTTATTATTAAAAATCCAGCCACTATGCAGTATCTGCATATGGTCTGGCCCCATACTTGTATTCCAATAGTGTCAAACAAATTATGTTTGCGTGACATTATTGCATAATAAAGTATGGTGTTTTGTATGGGCTAATGTCCCTGACAAAATTCTGTAAAAAAATAATAGAATACAGGAATACAGGGTGTTTTGCAAAAGATAACAGACATACATAGGTTCAATAAAAAATCTGGACTAAATGTTTCAAATCCAATTTGCCATATTTTTATTATTCATGTACATTCAGTAGTACTGTTACTTGCAAAACAAAAATTCCTGATTTTATAGCATTAAAGTTAAATCACAATAGCTTATTGGGACCACAAACACAACCAACCAACAAAAAAACCCACAAATTATATCTATGTATGGTCATTTTCTCTTTTGTATTACATATGTGTTTGTGATTATGTAAACAAGTGATAAAAAAACTATAACAATGTCAAATTTATACATAACTATGGCGATTTAAACTAAAATAATCTTTAAACTGATTCCTCACTTGTAGACCAGAAGTGGACACATTGGTTCTGACACTACCATTCTCTACAAATGGTGTATTTAAAGCTGGCAACTCCTCAATGTCTTCTTCATTGCTTTCATGTAATCTACAGTAATTATGTAACACTACTGTAGCTTTAATGACAGCCTTGACGGTGGTTGGTTGGAGTTGGATGGTGGTTTGATAAATGCGCCATCTTGAGGCCAAAATGCCAAAGGCACGTTCAACATAGCAACGTGCTCTGGCCAATTTGCTATTAAATAGGGCTTTTGATCTGTCCAGCCCCCTTCTGGGATATGGACGCATCAAATGCCTAGACAATGCAAACCCCTGATCTGGAACCATGACAAAAGGAACAATAGGGCCATTATTACCAGGCAATGGTCTTGGTGCAGGCAAACTTAAACTATCAGACATTAATCGTCTTGCTAAACGTGAGCTTCTGAAAATGCGTGCATCTGAGGCACTGCCATAGGCCCCAATATCAGCAAATAAAAAGCAATAGTTTGTATCTACCATGGCTAAAATAACGACAGAAAAAAAACAAAAAACTTATGATAATTAAAATATCTTGATGCAGAGTTAGGTGGTTTCTTCACTCTAATATGCTTTCCGTCAATGGCGCCAATACAATTAGGGAAAGCTGTTTTCTCCAAAAATTCTTCTGAAATGTGCATCCATTCCTGTGTTGAAGGCAGCTGCATGACATGATGCCTAAAGGCTGCTTTACACCAGACAATCTATCGTGTGATAGATCGTCGGGGGTCACGGTTTTTGTGACGCACATCCGGCATCGCTGTGTGACACCTCCTAGCGACGCAGTATCGGTCACAAATTGTGAGTCGTGTACTGCTCGCTAGGTTACATAATATCGTTTAATTTAGTTGTTCATCGTTTCTGGGGTAGCACATGTCGCTCCGTGTAACACCCCGGGAACGATGAACAGCAGCTCACCTGCGTCACGCGGCCGCCGCCGGCTATGTGAAGGAAGGAGGTGGGCGGGATGTTTACGTCCCGCTCATCTCCGCCCCTCCGCTTCCATTGGCCGGCGGCCGTGTGACGTCGCTGTGACGCCGAACGTCCCTCCCACTCCAGGAAGTGGACGTTCGCCGCCGACAGCGTGGTCGCACGAGAGGTAAGTATGTGTGACGGGGGTTACTGACTTTGTGCGGCACGGGCAGCGATTTGCCCGTGACGCAAAAAGGACGGGGGTGGGTACGATCGATTGTGAAATTGCAATAAGAATTCGAAATGTAGACTGCACAGGATTTCAGTAAAGGAGATATCAGTGGAGTGGATATCATTAAAGAGGATATTAGTGCAGGGGATATCTCCTTTACTGATCTCCACTGCACTGATATCTCCTTTACTGATATCCCCTACACTAATATCCTCTGTATTGATATCCACTGCACTGATATCTCCTTTACTGATATTTCCTGCACTAATATCCACTGCACTGATATCCCCTGCACTAATATCTCCTGAACTAATATCCTCTGTACTGATATCTACAGCACTGAGATGTCCTTTACTGATATCCCCTACACTAAAATCATATGTACTGATATCCCCTGCACTGATATCTCCTTTACTAATATTCCCTTTACTGATATCTCCTGCTCTGATATTCACTGCACTGATATCTCCTTTACTGATACCCCCTGCTCTAATATCCTCTGTACTGATATCTGCAGCATTGATATCCCTTTTACTGATATGCCCTGCACTAATATCCTCTGTGCTGATATCTCCTGCACTGATCTCTCTTTTACAGATATCTCCTTTACTGATATCCTCCATGCTAATATTATCTCTACTGATATCCACTGCACTGATATCTCCTTGACTGATGCCCTCTGCACTAATATCCTCTGTACTAACATCTAGCACACTGATATATCCTTTACTAACATCCCCTTCACGAATATCCTCTGTACTCAGTGGCGTAACTAGAGTTTGATGGGCCCCGGTGCAAAGTTCAGACCTGGCCCCCCCTCCACATACACCGACACTTGGGGTACAGGATAATGATGCTGACACTTGGCTCTTACCCACAGCACCCAGATTTCCCATGATCTGAAATCCCTCTATCAGTATCCATCTTGTCCTCGGCACGCAGCTTCCCCATGCTCTGCTATACATCTTTCCCTCAGCACCCAGCTTTCCCATATCAGAGCATGGGAAAGCTGGGTGCTGAGAGAAGATTTATAGCAGAGAAAGAGAAAGCTGGGTGCTGAGAGAAGGAGCCTTTTTCCCTCAGCACAAAATGTTCCCATCCCATGCTTTTATCTTTCTCCCCCCTTGTATATAGTTATCCAAATACAATAATGGCACCCACATAGCCTTCCATATAGTATAAAGGGTCCCACATAACTCTTCATATATTAGAATACACTTCCATAGTCCTCCATGTATTATAATGCATTTCCCATAGTTCTCCATGCATTATAATTCACCCCATAGTACTCAATATATAATACTGCACCACATAGTCCTCCATATATTATAGTGCACCCCCATAATCCTCCATGTATAAAGTAGCCCTTCAATTATTATAATGAATTTCTCATAGTTCTCCATGTATTATAATTCACCCCATAGTACTCCATATATTATATTGCATCACATCGTTCTCCATGTTTTATAATGCACCCCCATAGTACATGTATAAGGTAGCCTCCATATATTATAATGTAGCCCCAATAGTCCTATATGTATTATAACACAACCCCATAAAACTTCATATTGTATTTTGCAGCCCCATACTCCTCCATGCATAATGCACCCCTATATTCCATGTATAAGGTGTCCTTCATTTTGTATTATGCAGCCCCCCAGACTTCCATGTATAATAATGCAGCCAGCCTCTCCAGACCTCCATCTAATATACAGTCAGGGCCAGAAATATTTGGACAGTGACACAAGTTTTGTTATTTTAGCTGTTTAGAAAAACATGTTCAGAAATACAATTATATATATATATAATATGGGCTGAAAGTGCACACTCCCAGCTGCAATATGAGAGTTTTCACATCCAAATCGGAGAAAGGGTTTAGGAATCATAGCTCTGTAATGCATAGCCTCCTCTTTTTCAAGGGACCAAAAGTAATTGGACAAGGGACTCTAAGGGCTGCAATTAACTCTGAAGGCGTCTCCCTCGTTAACCTGTAATCAATGAAGTAGTTAAAAGGTCTGGGGTTGATTACAGGTGTGTGGTTTTGCATTTAGAAGCTGTTGCTGTGACCAGACAACATGCGGTCTAAGGAACTCTCAATTGAGGTGAAGCAGAACATCCTGAGGCTGAAAAAAAGAAAAAATCCATCAGAGAGATAGCAGACATGCTTGGAGTAGCAAAATCAACAGTCGGGTACATTCTGAGAAAAAAGGAATTGACTGGTGAGCTTGGGAACTCAAAAAGGCCTGGGCGTCCACGGATGACAACAGTGGTGGATGATCGCCGCATACTTTCTTTGGTGAAGAAGAACCCGTACACAACATCAACTGAAGTCCAGAACACTCTCAGTGAAGTAGGTGTATCTGTCTCTAAGTCAACAGTAAAGAGAAGACTCCATGAAAGTAAATACAAAGGGTTCACATCTAGATGCAAACCATTCATCAATTCCAAAAATAGACAGGCCAGAGTTACATTTGCTGAAAAACACCTCATGAAGCCAGCTCAGTTCTGGGAAAGTATTCTATGGACAGATGAGACCAAGATCAACCTGTACCAGAATGATGGGAAGAAAAAAGTTTGGAGAAGAAAGGGAACGGCACATGATCCAAGGCACACCACATCCTCTGTAAAACATGGTGGAGGCAACGTGATGGCATGGGCATGCATGGCTTTCAATGGCACTGGGTCACTTGTGTTTATTGATGACATAACAGCAGACAAGAGTAGCCGGATGAATTCTGAAGTGTACCGGGATATACTTTCAGCCCAGATTCAGCCAAATGCCGCAAAGTTGATCGGACGGCGCTTTATAGTACAGATGGACAATGACCCCAAGCATACAGCCAAAGCTACCCAGGAGTTCATGGGTGCAAAAAAGTGGAACATTCTGCAATGGCCAAGTCAATCACCAGATCTTAACCCAATTGAGCATGCATTTCACTTGCTCAAATCCAGACTTAAGACGGAAAGACCCACAAACAAGCAAGACCTGAAGGCTGCGGCTGTAAAGGCCTGGCAAAGCATTAAAAAGGAGGAAACCCAGCGTTTGGTGATGTCCATGGGTTCCAGACTTAAGCCCGCTACACACGCTTCAATATATCTCACAATCCGTCGTTGGGGTCAAGTTGTAAGTGACGCACATCCGGCATCGTTTGTGAGGTATCTGCGTGTGACAGCTACATGCGATCAGGATTGAACGCAAAACCGTTGATCGCAAACACATCGTATCATTCTCTAGAATTGTGCGTTTTGTTGCACGAACCTAGTCAATTGTAACGTGTGACATCCCTCATATGATTTTGATGTCTGATGCTATGTGCGCAGGTGTGCGCTCTGCACCACAGCTTAAAAAAGGTCTGCTTCAGAGCGCAGCTAAAAAGCTGCGTTCTGAAGCGCCTCACAATGTCTGTCATGCACTAATCTCTGTCAGTCCGTCACTATCTCTGTCCCTCACTCTCAGTCCATGTCAGTCTATCCCCCTCTCTCATATACTCACCGATCCCCGATCCCCGGCGCTGCACGGCATTCACACTGCTCCGGCGGCTTTTACTGTTTTGAAAAAGCCGGCCGCCCATTAAACAATCTCGTATTCCCTGCTTTCCCCGCCCACCGGCGCCTATGATTGGTTACAGTGAGACACGCCCCCACTCTGAGTGACAGGTGTCACACTGCACCCAATCACAGCAGCCGGTGGGCGTGTCTATACTGTGTAGTGAAATAAATAATTAAATAATTAAAAAAAACGGCGTGCGGTTCCCCCCATTTTTAAAACCAGCCAGATAAAGCCATACGGCTGAAGGCTGGTATTCTCAGGATGGGGAGCTCCACGTTATGGGGAGCCCCCCACCCTAACAATATCAGCCAACAGCCGCCCAGAATTGCCGCATACATTAGATGCGACAGTTCTGGGACTGTACCCGGCTCTTCCCGATTTACCCTGGTGCGTTGGCAAATCGGGGTAATAAGGAGTTATTGGCAGCCCATAGCTGCCAATAAGTCCTAGATTAATCATGTCAGGCGTCTATGAGACACCCTCCATGATTAATCTGTAAGTGACAGTAAAAAAACACACACACCCGAAAAATCCTTTATTAGAAATAAAAACACACACATATACCCTGGTTCACCACTTTAATCAGCCCCAAAAAGCCCTCCTTGTCCGGCGTAATCCAGGATGATCCAGCGTCGCATCCAGCGCAGCTGCATGGAGGTGACCGGAGCCGCAGCAGACACAGCCGCTCCGGTCACCTCCATGCAGCAAATGAAGACAGCCGTGCGATCAGCTGCTGTCACTGAGGTTACCCGCGGCCACCGGTGGATGCAGCGGTGGCCGCGGGTAACCTCAGTGACAGCAGCTGATCGCGCGGCTGTGTTCATTTGCTGTGTGGAGGTGACCGGAGCGGCTGTGTCTGCTGCGGCTCCGGTCACCTCCATGCAGCTGCGCTGGATGCGACGCTGGATCATCCTGGATTACGCCGGACAAGGAGGGCTTTTTGGGGCTGATTAAAGTGGTGAACCAGGGTATATGTGTGTGTTTTTATTTCTAATAAAGGATTTTTTCGGGTGTGTGTTTATTTACTGTAACTTACAGATTAATCATGGAGGGTGTCTCATAGACGCCTGACATGATTAATCTAGGACTTATTGGCAGCTATGGGCTGCCAATAACTCCTTATTACCCCGATTTGCCAACGCACCAGGGTAAATCGGGAAGAGCCGGGTACAGTCCCAGAACTGTCGCATCTAATGTATGCGGCAATTCTGGGCGGCTGTTGGCTGATATTGTTAGGGTGGGGGGCTCCCCATAACGTGGAGCTCCCCATCCTGAGAATACCAGCCTTCAGCCGTATGGCTTTATCTGGCTGGCTTTAAAAATGGGGGGAACCGCACGCCGTTTTTTTTAATTATTTAATTATTTATTTCACTACACAGTATAGACACGCCCACCGGCTGCTGTGATTGGGTGCAGTGTGACACCTGTCACTCAGAGTGGGGGCGTGTCTCACTGTAACCAATCATAGGCGCTGGTGGGCGGGGAAAGCAGGGAATACGAAATTGTTTAATGGGCGGCCGGCTTTTTCAAAACAGTAAAAGCCGCCGGAGCAGTGTGAATGCCGTGCAACGCGGCGCCGGGGATCGGTGAGTATATGAGAGAGGGCTGCTAACTTCAGTTACTCAGGGGATTAGTGGTCACCGGTGAGTCTTCACTGGTGACCGCTAATCAGGACGCGACACAGACAGAGCCGCAGCATCACAATGAAGTCGGGTGAAGTTCACCCGAGTTCATTCTGACAGTGCGGCTCTGTCTGTGTCTGCTGTCATCTGCCATTCAGCTCTGCTACATGGCTGTCTGTGTCTGCTGTTAGCGGCCATGTAGCAGAGCTGAATGGCAGATGACATAGTAAAAACGCATCCCACATTACACACGCTTGGCAAGTCAATAAATAAAAAAAAAAAAAGGTGCTCAATGCATACGTCACAGAACACATGATCTAAAGGATCGCACACAAAATTGACCAATTTAACATAGACTACTAACGCTCGTGTGACAGCAAATGAACGACCAACGTGAAATCTGATAGATCCCGTATGCAACCTGGGCGTGTCACATCGCAAATGCGATTGTACAACTAATTGCAACGTGTAAAGTGGGCTTTAAGGCAGTGATTGCCTCCAAAGGATTCGCAACAAAATATTGAAAATAAAAATATTTTGTTTGGGTTTGGTTTATTTGTCCAATTACTTTTGACCTCCTAAAATGTGGAGTGTTTGTAAAGAAATGTGACAATTCCTACAATTTCTATCAGATATTTTTGTTCAAACCTTCAAATTAAACGTTACAATCTGCACTTGAATTCTGTTGTAGAGGTTTCATTTCAAATCCAATGTGGTGGCATGCAGAGCCCAACTCGCGGAAATTGTGTCACTGGCCAAAGATTTCTGGACCCAACTGTATAAAGCTGAATGTGTGTGTGTGTGTCCGGGATTGGCATCTGCACCGTCGCAGCTACAGCCACAAAATTTTGCACACTCTCACATCTGGACCCAGAGAGCGTCATAGGCTATGTTGTGAGGCGAAATTTTAACCCCGCACGTTCCAATTTACCAATCAATTTTGCCCCTATCTACATAATGGGGAAAAAGTGAAACGAAAAGTGTATCCGCACCGTCGCTTTCACAATCACAAAATTTTGCACAGACATCTCATGTGACCCAGGGAACGTCGTAGACTATGTTCTGACAGGAGAATTTTACCCCGCGCTTTACAGTTACTCTCCAATAAACATGCCTTCATTAAAGTAAATGGAGCCTGGAACTACAGGTTATTAGTAGGAGCTGTGATTGGTTGTTATAGGAACAAATGACATTCATAGTATAAGAAGCTTATATGTGAGGTAATAAGATGTCAGTGGGGAGACGGATAGAGAGACAGAGAGAGACAGACCGGGAAAGAGACAGACCGGGAAAGAGACAGACCTGGAAAGAGACAGACCTGGAAAGAGACAGACCTGGAAAGAGACAGACCTGGAAAGAGACAGACCTGGAAAGAGACAGACCTGGAAAGAGACAGACCGACATGCAGACAGGGACAGACACAGGCAGACAAGGAAGGAGGAGACAGCTAGAGAGACAAAGATAGATGGGGAAAGACACAGACCTTGATAGAGACAGACGGGGAAAGAGACAGAGAAATAGAGACAGACAAAGACAGGCAGACAGGGAAAGAGACAGACAGGAAAAGACACAGACAAAGAGGTGGGGAGACAGACTGGGAAAGAGACAGACCTGGGAAAGAGACAGACCTGGAAAGAGACAGACCTGGAAAGAGACAGACCTGGAAAGAGACAGACCTGGAAAGAGACAGACCTGGAAAGAGACAGACCTGGAAAGAGACAGATGGGGAAAGAAACAGAGAGATAGAGACAAAGAAAGAGACAGACAGGCAGACGGGGAAAGAGGCAGACCTGGAAAGAGGCAGACCTGGAAAGAGACAGACAGGAAAAGAGACAGACAGGGAAAGAGACAGACAGGGAAAGAGACAGACAGGGAAAGAGACAGACAGGGACAGACAGGGAAAGAGACAGATCTGGAAAGAGACAGACTTAGCACATAACTTGGCCAATTTAGTTAAATCTGTGTGGAATATCTGTGATGTTGAAATATATGTTGTGAAATGCTTCTGTACCGCCCTGAGAGAGCCCGGCCGCTTCCTCCACTTGCTCGGGCCGAGCTGCTTGAGGTCCGGGCTCGGGTTTGTCGGTGGCACGAGCCCCTCCGGACCGGGGGCCACGTCACTCTTGTTAAAGGGGAAGTAGGCAGTGGGAGGATGGTGGTCGGGTAACTGGTCGTGACGCCACCCACGGGTCGTGGTGACGGGGGAAGCACAACCGCTGCAGCTGAGGTAATGGTGGGCTCTTCCGGGATCGGTGTTACGGCCGCAGCCGAGATGTTAGCCCCTCCGTGGGTAGGGGCGGTGTGTTCCGGGGCCCGGTTGGGGACTGTAGGAGTTAGTGGTTTTTGATGTCGGGGTGCAGGGCGCCGTACCACGGTGTAGTGTGTCGTACCCGGATGGCACTGGTGTACTCACGATTAATGCACACTGAATCACTGGTAAACCAAAGTTCGGTAGTGGTCGGTCCCCGCGGCCGGCTGCTGTTGTCCCCTGTGGGGTGAATGGTGGCCCCTTTTCCCGTGCACCTCTGCATGTTTTTGTTTCAGCCCCCCCCCCCCCCCGCCTGAACAGTGGGAGCCCGCTCCCCGGCGCGTTGAGCTGCCGGAGGAGCCCTCGGTTGCCCACAGACGCTGGCCCGTCGGGTGTTTGGACCTTGGCGGTGGCGCTCACCCGGTCTCGGTGGGCTTTTGCCTTCTTTCGGGACTTTGGTTGTGGATGAACTCCTGAGGTCCGGCCAGCAATCAGTCAATTCGCCTATACTCAGTGGCTTCTAAGCTAGGACGGGATCTGAGTACCCTTCTGTTTGGTGCTCCAGTACACGTTTGACTCCCCGGTCCGGGACCGGCGGACCACAACCCAGGCCCGGTCCGTACGGTTCCGCCGGTTGCTGTACCGGTACTCCTGCAGATGGCCACCACCGCCTGCCTGCCTGCCTGCCGCTTTCCAAGGGGGCCCAGGCTCCTACCCGGGTCCCTGACAGTCTCTCTCCTTTTTCACCTCCTGTCACTGTCAACTCTAAACTCTGTCTGCTTGAACTTCCTGACCCAGGACAGTAGTCTCCTCGGTGGGCGTGTCTTTCCGCCTGACTCCGCCCACCTGGTGTGCTCCACTTGCCCTGGGGGAGGCATCAGGTCTCCCTATCGGGTGACATGTGTGTGACCTCACAGGGGTTGGGGGGAGGTGTGTATGTGGCTGATGTAATTACCTGTGACCCCTGGGATCCAGGGCATCACATACCCCCTTGGTTTAATGCAGACCATCCGCGGGCTGCCCGACCAACTCCGGTTTATTTTTATTTTTCAAACTGTAAACGGGAAAGAAAAACGGGAAAACACTTACAATTACAATAACAGTTGTACAAACTATGGTTACTGCAGGTCTTCCCTTAACGGGAGGCATTTTACTTTAACGTTTCAAACTTTATTAATCGGGAACGGGTCCATGTCCTTCCGCCTTTCTCACCCAATCAACCTAGCCTTGATGCTGCCCCTAAGAAATGGGCAGCACCCCTTTTCCCCAGTCCGGAAACAGGAACACGGTAGGTCTCCCAGGCGGGAACGGGTACAGTGCAGCGCACCCAGCAGTTGTTAAAGGGCTCCCCGGAGGATGGTCACCGGTCCCGGTGGTGACCGGACCCCAACCTGCTCTGCTGCGGGTCCTACCTCCAATCTGCCTCTCCGGAGGCCAATGGAACGGGAAGGCATGATAAGGGGGCAGGATAGGGCAATATTTACAAGCCCAAAAGTTCTTGGGTGACCGGCAAGTCCACGGCCTTGTCCATAAGCAGTCACTCACGCAACAGGGGTTTTAACATCACACAAGTCCCAACGGGGACGGGTCCTTTTAGCTTCAACGGATTTCCACTTACTCAGCGGGAGGTTCCTCTTCCTCAACCTCCACATCGGGGGTGTACGGTGGAGGAGGGGCCTGTCTGCCACTCCGGACATCTAGGGAAAACCAGCCCCTCTCCCCTCGGTGCCAAGTGGAGTGCACCAAATCGCCGGGCAAGAGGTCACGGTCCGGGTGTCCGAACGGGAGATGGCTGTTTACATCCCGCCGGGAAAAGAACACCTCTGTCTCCAGACCGGGGTCGTACAAGAATCCCCAGCGCTTGTCCTTGTTGAAGCGCCGGACCTGGCCCTGGTAGGTCGGGCCCCGCACCCAATATCCAGCACTCCTCAGGTGCTCCTTTCCTTCAATGGTACGGGCTAGCACCTCCTCTCTTTTTCTCTCACGGGCCGCAATCTCCCGACTCAACTGGCTGGGCTGCCGCTCCCAGTACGGTGGGTTCCCATACCCGGAGTCTGCTTCAGTGGGGGTCTGGCCCAGCCAGCGCTCTCCCGTGTCGACCACTATCGACACCCTCGGAGGGAAGCGCCGCTGTGTCGCGGCCGGCTCTGCTGCCCTGCAGCTGCCTCCCCGCGGAACCTCAGCCGAGGCCAGAGACCCTGGAGTGGTGTGTTCTGCCTTTGGGGCCTTCTTGGCCGAGCGGGTTGCTGGAGCCTGGGTACCTTTGGGTGCGGCCACTTCCGGGGCCCTCGGCATCGCCTCCGGTAACGGGCCTCTTCCGGCAACGGGCTCTGCGCGGCCTGGTTCCATTGCAGGTTTAGGCCTGCCTCCTCCAGTAGCATCCCGTGCGCGCCCAGGACGTACTCCTCCTCCGATGTCGGGGGTGGGGATACGGGTGGAGGAGCAGCAACCACTGTTGCGGGCAATGGAGGAGGCGGTATAGCGGGCAACAGCAGACCGGCCCCCTCAGCCACGATGGCCGACCCCTCAAGGGCACAGGGACGTGGGTCGCCTCCCCACCCTGCCAACACCGTTATCCTCTCACGGGCCCGCACAGCAGCCACTATTTCCCCCATCTCCACCGCCCAGTGCTCCACCAGGAAGCTCACCTGGTGCTGGAGGCGGCGACACATCTCCTCCGTCTGGGCCTTCACCCACGCCGCCGTTCCTTGCGCGGGCTCCGGGGTATCGGGACGCTGGACGGGAGTCGCCATGTTGCACAGTATGGGTCCAGGAACGGAACGGATGCAGGGTCCTGGAGTCCCTGCCCTTTTGTCTGCTTGGTTACATCAGGCAGCCTTCTCGCCCGCCTGCCCCTTGGTTTTCGCTTAACACTTTTCCCCCGGGGGCGTTGCCTCAGTGTTCGCGCCTTCACTGCTCGGGGAAGACTACTTGAGCGGGAAATTTTCGCGACAAGATGGCGGGGCTTCAACTTTTTCGGCAGGACGCCACTGACGGAAACTTCTAAGGCGCACTTTCCACAGGTAAGTGGACTGTCCGAATCCTGTTCGTGACGCCAGAAAGAGTATACATGTTCCGCCCTGAGAGGGGCCCAGCCGCTTCATCCGCTTGCTCGGGCCGAGCCGCTCGAGGTCCGGGCTCGGGTTTGTCGGTGGCACGAGCGCCTCCGAACCGGGGGCCACGTTACTCTTGTTAAAGAGGAAGTAGGCGGTGGGAGGATGGTGGTCGGGTAACGGGTCGTGACGCCACCCACGGGTCATGGTGACGGGGGAAGCACCACCGCTGCGGCTGAGGTAATGGCGGGCTCTTCCGGGATCGGTGTTACAGCCGCAGCCGAGATGTTAGCCCCTCCGTGGGTAGGGGCGGTGTGTTCCGGGGCCCGGTGGGGGACTGTAGGAGTTGGTGGTTGTTGTAGTCGGGGTGCAGGGCGCCGTGCCGTGGTGTAGTGTGTCGTGCCCGGATGGCACTGGTGTACTCACGATTAATGCACACTGAGTCAGTGGTAAACCAAAGTTCGGTAGTGGTCGGTCCCCGCGGCCTGCTGCTGTTGTCCCTTGTGGTGTTGATGGTGGCCCCTTTTCCCGTGCACCTCTGAATGTTTTTGTTTCAGCCCCCCCCCCCCGCGTGAGCAGTGGGAGCCCGCTCCCCGGCGTTGAGCTGCCGGAGGAGCCCTCGGTTGCCCACAGGCGCTGGCCCGTCGGGTGTTTGGCCCTTGGCGGTGGCACTCACCCGGTCTCGGTGGGCTGTTGCCTTCTTTCGGGACTTTGGTTGTGGATGAACCCCTGAGGTCCGGCCAGCAATCAGTCAATTCGCCTATACTCAGTGGCTTCTAAGCTAGGACGGGGTCTGAGTACCCTTCTGTTTGGTGCTCCAGTACACGTTTGACTCCCCGGTCCGGGACCGGCGGGCCACGACCCAGGCCCGGTCCGTATGGTTCCGCCGGCTGCTGTACCGGTACTCCTGCAGACGGCCACAACTGCCTGCCTGCCTGCCGCTTTCAAAGGGGGCCCAGGCTCCTACCCGGGTCCCTAACAGTCTCTCTCCTTTTTCACCTCCTGTCACTGTCAACTCTAAACTCTGTCTGCTTGAACTTCCTGCCCCAGGACAGTAGTCTCCTCGGTGGGCGTGTCTTTCCGCCTGACTCCGCCCACCTGGTGTGCTCTACTTGCCCTGGGGGAGGCATCAGGTCTCCCTATCGGGTGACATGTGTGTGACCTCACAGGGGTTGGGGGGTGTGTGTATGTGGCTGATGTAATTACCTGTGACCCCTGGGGTCCAGGGCGTCACACTTCTATTAGCTTAGTTTTTGCCTTTTAATAATTAATTACATTTCTATCTATTTGTTTTGTGGTTTTTGTGTGCAGAATACATTTTTGTTAATACATTCTATTTTGTTAACAGCAGTTATTAGCCCAGGCGAAGCCGGGTAGTACAGCTAGTATATAATAATGCAGCCAGCCTCCCCAGTCCTCCATGTATAATAATGCAGCCAGCCTCCCCAGGCCTCCATGTATAATGTAGCAGCCAGCCTCTCCAGGCCTCCATGTATAACAATGCACCCAGCCTCCCCAGGCCTCCATGTATAATATAGAAGCCAGCCTCTCCAGACCTCCATCTATAATAATGCAGCCAGCCTCCCCAGTCCTCCATGTATAATAATGCATCCAGCCTTCCCAGTCCTCCATGTATACCGTAATAATACAGCCAGCCTCCCCAGGCATCCATGTATAAATTAGCAGCCAGCCTCTCCAGGCCTCCATGTATAATATAGCAGCCAGCCTCCCCAGGCCTCCATGTATAATAATGCAGCTAGCCTCCCCAGACCTCCATGTATAATAATGCAGCCAGCCTTCCCAGGCCTCCATGTATAATAATGCAGCCAGGCTCCCCAGACCTCCATGTATAATATAGCCTCTCCAGGCCCCCATGTATAATGTAGCAGCCAGCCTCTCCAGGCCTCCGGGTATAATATTTCAAAAGACTGACCTGCACATCCTACAAGTGTGTATAGGTGCCAGCTGAAAAAACCTAGCAAATACAAAATGGATACAGCCGCACACTAAATGCCATCAATGTATAAGGGAACTCTGGTACTGCATTACTGCTATATGAAAAAATGAGATTTTTAGTTTATGAATTGGCCAATGCATGTAAGCCCGGAAACCAAACGGCAGGGTAAATCTCAATATTCCGGGTCCCTAACTAAAATGCCACTATCTAGGTTAAAAACATCCATGTCTGGGCAGCTAGACTAAAAATCTAACTTGAAATGCCACTCTCTGGACTAACCTCCATGTCTGGGCAGCTAGGACTCCTGGTATAAGGATTGTGAACACAGCCTGGTTTATAGGGCGGAGTGCTCAGTCAGAAAAAAACTCACTGCAAATATTTCAAAAGACTGGCCTGCACATCCTACAAGTGTGTATAGGTGCCAGCTGAAAAAACCTAGCAAATACAAAATGGATACAGCCGCACACTAAATGCCATCAATGTATAAGGAAACTCTGGTACTGCATTACTGGATGTTTTTAACCTAGATAGTGGCATTTTAGTTAGGGACCCGGAATATTGAGATTTACCTTGCCGTTTGGTTTCTGGGCTTACATACATTGGCCAATTCATAAACTAAAAATCTCATTTTTTCATATAGCAGTAATGCAGTACCAGAGTTCCCTTATACATTGATGGCATTTAGTGTGCGGCTGTATTCATTTTGTATTTGCTAGGTTTTTTCAGCTGGCACCTATACACACTTGTAGGATGTGCAGGTCAGTCTTTTGAAATATTTGCAGTGAGTTTTTTTCTGACTGAGCACTCCGCCCTATAAACCAGGCTGTGTTCACAATCCTTATACCAGGAGTCCTAGCTGCCCAGACATGGAGGTTAGTCCAGATAGTGGCATTTCAAGTTAGATTTTTAGTCTAGCTGCCCAGACATGGTTGTTTTTAACCTAGATAGTGGCATTTTAGTTAGGGACCCAGAATATTGAGATTTACCTTGCCGTTTGGTTTCCGGGCTTACATGCATTGGCCAATTCATAAACTAAAAATCTCATTTTTTCACATAGCAATAATGCAGTACCAGAGTTCCCTTATACATTGATGGCATTTAGTGTGCGGCTGTATCCAGGTATAATTGTTATGATCCGGAACCATGGAAGATCACCACAAATCATTGGCAAAAAGGTGACAAGAGTCTTGGCAACTAATCTGGCCGCCATCCCCTTACTAACCAACACAACTAGAAGTAGCCGAGGGGTGAACTAACATCCTGTGCACCACGAACCCAGCCGGAGAACTAACTATCCTAAAGGTAGGAAAGATGAATAACTCTCTGCCTCAGAAAATAGACAAGAATAGCAAGCCCCCCACATTCAAAGACTGCGGTGATATAGGAAAAACACAATACACAGGTAGATGACAGGATTAGCACAAGCTGAGGCCCCCGCTGACTAAAATAGGAAAGGACAGGAAAGGGACTGATGGTAGCCAGAGAAAAACCCTGCAAAATACCAACTTCCTGATAGTACAAAAAGGCCCTCAGATCGCTCGATCTGAACTCTGTCCTATACCAGGTGCCCTTGTCATACCAATGAACAGAAAACAAGAATTATAAGTAATTCAACAAGCCACAAACACATGGACCCAAAGGAGCTATACTCCACACAGAACTGCAGGGAGTTCCTCAACAATCCACTGAGGGGGAAAATCCCTGGAAGGAAATAAACTGAAACCAACCACAACAAATGACAACCCAGATAAGCAAAAGAACCAGACAATAAATAAAGAGCAAGCACTTATCTGGAGAAGATGTGGTGTAGAGCAGGATTAAGCAGGCTGAAAATACAAAGAACAACTGACATCCGGCAACAGCCTGCAATCAGACCAGGACTTAAATAGGCAGAGAGTTAGGAAAGGAAACACCCACTGCACAACCCACCTGGTCTCTGTCCAAACCCTTCCTGGCCACCAGAGGGAGCCTCCCAGCAGCCAAGACATAACTAACATTCACAACATATAATATAGCAGCCAGCCTCTCCAGGTCTCCATGTATAATATAGCAGCCAGCCTCTCCAGGCCCCCATGTATAATGTAGAAGCCAGCCTCTCCAGGTCTCCATGTATAATATAGCAGCCAGCCTCTCCAGGCCCCCATGTATAATGTAGCAGCCAGCCTCTCCAGGTCTCCATGTATAATATAGCAGCCAGCCTCTCCAGGCCCCCATGTATAATGTAGCAGCCAGCCTCTCCAGGCCGCCTCCATGTATAATATAGCAGCCAGCCTCTCCAGGCCCCCATGTATAATGTAGCAGCCAGCCTCTCCAGGCCGCCTCCATGTATAATATAGCAGCCAGCCTCTCCAGGCCTCCAGGTATAATATAGCAGCCATCCTCCCCAGGCCTCCATGTATAATATAGCAGCCAGCCTCCCCAGGCCTCCAGGTATAATGCAGCCTCTCCAGGCCTCCATCTAATAAATAAAGCTGAATGTGTGTGTGTATGGATGTGTGTATGTATGTCCAGGATTGGCATCTGCACCGTCGCAGCTACAGCCACAAAATTTTGCACACTCACACGTCTGGACCCCGAGAGCGTCATAGGCTATGTTGTGAGGCAAAATTTTAACCCCGCGTGTTCCAATTTACCAATCAATTTTGCCCCTCTCTACATAATGGGGAAAAAGTGAAAAAGTGTTTCCGCACCGTCGCTTTTACAATCACAAAATTTTGCACAGTCACCTCATGTGACCCAGGGAACGTCGTAGACTATGTTTTGACAGGAAAATGTAACCCCTCGCTTTACAGTTACTCTCCAAAAAACATGCCTTGATTAAAGTAAATGGAGCCTGGAACTACAGGTTATTAGTAGGAGCTGTGATTGGTTGCTATAGGAACAAAAGACATTCATAGTATAAGAAGCTTATTTGTGAGTTAATAAGATGTCAGTGGGGGGACGGATAGAGAGAGACAGAGAGAGATAGACAGAAACAGACAGGGAAAGAGACAGAAAGAGACAAACGGTGAAAGAGACAGACAGACCGAGACAGACGGGGAAAGAGACAGACAAAGACAGACCTGGAAAGAGACAGACCTGGAAAGAGACAGACCTGGAAAGAGACAGACAGACATGCAGACAGGGTCAGAGACAGGCAGACAGGGAAGGAGGAGACAGCCAGAGAGACAGACAAAGATAGATGGGGAAAGACACAGACCTTGATTGAGACACACGGGGAAAGACACAGAGACATAGAGACAGACAAAGACAGGCAGACAGGGAAAAAGACAGACAGGAAAAGACACAGAGAAAGAGACAGGGAGACAGATGGGGAAAGAGACAGACCTGGGAAAGAGACAGACCTGGAAAGAGACAGATGGGAAAGAAACAGAGAGATAGAGACAGACAAAGAAAGAGACAGAGACAGGCAGACCTGGAAAGAGGCAGACCTGGAAAGAGGCAGACCTGGAAAGAGACAGACAGAGACAGACGGGGAAAGAGACAGATCTGGAAAGAGACAGACGGAGCACATTACTTGGCCAATTTAGTTAAATCTGTGTGGAATATCTGTGGTGTTGAAATATATGTTGTGAAATGCCTCTATTAGCTTAGTTTGTGCCTTTTAATAATTACATTTATATCTATTTGTTTTGTGGTTTTTGTGTGCAGAATACATTTTTGTTAATACATTCTATTTTGTTAACAGCAGTTATTAACCCGGGCGAAGCCGGGTAGTACAGCTAGCAGTCAGCCTCTCCAGGCCCCCATGTTTAATATAGCAGCCAGCCTCTCCAGGCCTCCATGTGCAATATAGCAGCCAGCCTCACCAGGCCTCCAAGTTTGATATAGCAGCCAGCCTCTCCAGGCCTCCATGTATAATATAGCAGCCAACTTCCCCAGGCCTCCATGTATAATGCAGCCTCCTCAGGCCTCCATGTATAATGCAGCCAGCCTCTCTAGGACTCCATGTATAATATAGCAGCCAGCCTCTCCAGGCTTCCATGTTTAATATAGCAGCCAGCCTCTCCAGGCCTCCATGTATAATATAGCAGCCAGTCTCCCCAGGCCTCCATGTATAATGCAGCCTCCCCAGGCCTCCATGTATAATGCAGCCTCCCCAGGCCTCCATGTATAATGCAGCCTCTCCAGGCCTCCATGTATAATGCAGCAACTCCAGGCCTCCATGTATAATGCAGCCTCTCCAGTCCACCATGTATAATGCAGCCTCTCCAGGCCTCCATGTATAATAATGAAGCCTCCCCAGACCTCCATGTATAATGCAGCCTATCTAGGCCTCCATGTATAATAATGCAGACTCCCCAGACCTCCATGTATAATAATGCAGCCTCCTCAGGCCTCCAGGTATAATGCAGCCAGCCTCTCCAGGACTCCATCTATAATATAGCAGCCAACCTCTCCAGGCCTCCATGTTTAATATAGCAGCCAGCCTCTCCAGGCCTCCATGTATAATATAGCAGCCAGTCTCCCCAGGCCTCCATGTATAATGCAGCCTCCCCAGGCCTCCATGTATAATGCAGCCTCCCCAGGCCTCCATGTATAATGTAGCCTCCCCAGGCCAACATGTATAATGCAGCCTCCCCAGGTCTCCATGTATAATGCAGCCTCTCCAGGCTTCCATGTATAATGCAGCCTCTCCAGGCCACCATGTATAATGCAGCCTCCCCAGACCTCCATGTATAATGCAGCCTCTCCAGGCCTCCATGTATAGTAATGCAGCCTCCCCAGACCTCCATGTATAATAATGCAGCCTCCCCAGGCCTCCATGTATAATGCAGCCTCTCCAGACCTCCATGTATAATGCAGCCGCGTGCTCTGTGAAAGATCAGCGCAGCTCCTCTCTCACTGAAAGGAGCTGGCTGCAGATCTGCCGGGTGGCCGCCGGGCTCCTAACCTCCCGGGCCCAGTCGCAATGGCGACTGCTGTAACCGCGGTAGTTACGCCCCTGTCTGTACTGATATCCACTGCACTGATATCTTCTATAACATAGTAACATAGTTTCTAAGGCTGAAGGAAGACATTATGTCCATCTAGTCCGGTCTATTTTTAATGCCGCTGTTCTCCGGTGTTGAACCTGTGGAAGGCAAAAACCCACAGAGTAGAAGCCAGTTTTCTTCATAGGGAAAAAAATTGTTTCCCGACTCCTAAGCTGGGTCACCTATCTACCTGTAAAATTATGTTATTCTTAACCTTCTATACTGTTGCTATTAAAAAAAGCATCCATTCCTCTCTTAAATTCCTTAAGTGAGTTGGCCATCACCACTTCCCCAGGAAGAGAGTTCCAGAGCCTCACTGCTCTTACCGTGAAGAATCCTCTTCTATGCTGGTGCAGAAATTTTCTTTCCTCCAAACGAAAGAATGCCCCCTTGTTCTAGTCACAGTCCTTGGTACAAACAGATGATGGGAGAGATCTCTATATGGCCCTCTGATATACGTGTACATATGTATTAGGTCTCCCCTAAGTTTTCTCTTTTCTAGAGTAAATAGACCTAAATTTGATAACCTTTCTGGGTATTGTAGTGCACCCACTCCATTTATTTTTTTAGTAGCCCACCTCTGAACCCTTTCTAGTTCAGTAATGTTTTTCTTGAGCACCGGCGCCCAAAATTGCACACAATACTCCAAGTGTGGTCTGATGAGTGATTTGTACAGAGGGAGAATGATGCTTTCATCTCGTGCCCCCAGACCTCTTCTAATGCATCCCATCACCCTATTTGCTTTGGTGGCTGCTGCCTGACACTGGGCACTCCAATTTAGCTTCTTATTGACTAAGCGGTTTCCCATTTAGTAAGTAATCGTAGCATCTGTTTCTCCTTCCCATGTGCAGAACCTGACACTTATCTTTGTTAAACCTCTTTTTTGCCATTTTTCAGCAGAATTCTCCAATTTACTCAAATCCATCTGTAGTTGTAAACTGTCCTCCTTTGTGTTAATGTGCCGCCCCCACGCCCGCAGCAGTCGGGCTGCTCGAATCCGGACCCGCTGTGTGGTTCGAGGGATCTTCCGGACCCGGGGATCACGCGGACACGCCGAATGAAAAGGGGGACGTAGTTGTATGGCCTTGGCCGTATTCAGTTCGTAACGCCACCCACGGTGTGTGGTGAAGAAGGACACCACCGCTGCTGTTGTGGGATACCCGGGGGAGATGTAATGGCAGCCGGATGTTAACCCCTCCGTGGGTAGGGATGGTTGCCCTGGGGCCGAGTGTTTCTGTGCAGGGTATGGCGATGGTGGGGGCTTGCACGCCCGGACGTACCAGGGGATGTTTGGTTACTCACAATTAAATGAATCACATGAGTCTTTTGGTAAACCAAGGTGCTGGTGGCCGGCCGCCGCGGCCGGTTGTACTCTGGTCCCCCACTCGGGCTGGTGGTTGCCGTCTTTTCCTCTGCACTAGTTTTGGTTGCGTGTTTAGACTTCCCGGTATGGAACACGGGAGTCCGCTCCCGGCTTTTTTGTGTACCTGAGGAGCCGTGCCCGCTGACGCTGACCCGTGGGATGTATGGGCCCTGGCGGTTGTCCTATCCCTCTCTGTGGGTGGTTGTCTGCTTTTGGGACTTTGGTTGGGACAGGACCTTTAATCCTGCCCTCAATCGGTTGATTAGCTAGGCCATTGGTTCCGGTCCTGGCTTCAGGGTCCGAGTGCCTGCTCTGTACACGGTTTCCGGTATGTCGGTACTGGCGGGCTCCAACCCTGTCCCGGTCCACCTCGGATCTGCCGAGCCATCTTCCCATCTCCTGCTGACGGAGACCACCGTCTGCCACCTAGCCAAGGCACCAGGGCTCTGACCCTGGCACCGTTTAACTTCAACTTCTCCTCTGCTGGAGCTACACCTAGCCCCAGCCTCCACTCCTCTCAACTTGAACTCCAACTCAATCTAAAGCTTAACTGCTTGTTTTCCCGCCCCAGGCTGTCTAGACCCCTAGGTGGGCGTTTCCTAACCGCCTGGTCCCGCCCACTGGTGTGCCTGTCTTACCCTGAGGGGGGTGACTAGGGTTTCAGGTCGGCTGTATGTGACCCTGTGAGGGATGGTGTTGTGCGGGGGCCTAGTGTGTGACTACCTGGTTTTGCCAGGGCGTAACATTAACTACCTTAAATAGTTTTGTATCATCTGCAAATACTGATATTTTACTCTGTAAGACATCCACCAGATCATTAATAAATATATTAAATAGTAGAGGGCCCAGTACAGACCCCCGTGGTACCCCACTAGTAACCCTGGCCCAATCTGAGTATGCACTATTAATAACCACTCTTTGTTTTCTATCACTAAGCCAACTACCTACCCATCTACACACATTTTCCCCGAACCCAGGCTTTCTCATTTTATTTATCAGTCTTTTATGTAGGACAGTGTCAAATGCTTTACTGAAGTGGAGATAAATGACATCCAATGACTCTCCTCGCTCCATGTGAGAGATTACATCCTCGTAGAAGCTGATCAGGTTACTTTGACAGGAGCGATCCTTCATAAATCCATGCTGTTATGGAGTTAAACATTTATTAACATTGAGACATTCCATAATAGCATCCCTTAAAAACGCTTCAAACATTTTACCCACAACAAATGTTAAGCTTTCCGGCCTATAGTTTCCAGGTTTCCTTTTGGACCCCTTTTTGAATATTGGTACCACATTTGCTAGCCGCCAATCCACTGGAACTTTTCCAGCCTTTTCTGACTAATTAAGACCCTCCCCAAACTTGTGAACAGCACTCATACTTGGTCAACATGGGAAAGACAAAGGAGCATTCCAAGGCCATCAGAGACGACAAGATCGTGGAGGGTCACAAGGCTGGCAAGGGGTACAAAACCCTTTCCAAGGAGTTGGGCCTACCTGTCTCCACTGTTGGGAGCATCATCCGGAAGTGGAAGGCTTATGGAACTACTGTTAGCCTTCCACGGCCTGGACAGCCTTTGAAAGTTTCTACCCGTGCCGAGGCCAGGCTTGTCCGAAGAGTCAAGGCTAACCCAAGGACAACAAGGAAGGAGCTCCGGGAAGATCTCATGGCAGTGGGGACATTGGTTTCAGTCAATACCATAAGTAACGTACTCCACCGCAATGGTCTCCGTTCCAGACGAGCCCGTAAGGTACCTTTACTTTCAAAGCGTCATGTCAAGGCTCGTCTACAGTTTGCTCATGATCACTTGGAGGACTCTGAGACAGACTGGTTCAAGGTTCTCTGGTCTGATGAGACCAAGATCGAGATCTTTGGTGCCAACCACACACGTGACGTTTGGAGACTGGATGGCACTGCATACGACCCCAAGAATACCATCCCTACAGTCAAGCATGGTGGTGGCAGCATCATGCTGTGGGGCTGTTTCTCAGCCAAGGGGCCTGGCCATCTGGTCTGCATCCATGGGAAGATGGATAGCACGGCCTACCTGGAGATTTTGGCCAAGAACCTCCGCTCCTCCATCAAGGATCTTAAGATGGGTCGTCATTTCATCTTCCAACAAGACAACGACCCAAAGCACACAGCCAAGAAAACCAAGGCCTGGTTCAAGAGGGAAAAAATCAAGGTGTTGCAGTGGCCTAGTCAGTCTCCTGACCTTAACCCAATTGAAAACTTGTGGAAGGAGCTCAAGATTAAAGTCCACATGAGACACCCAAAGAACCTAGATAACTTGGAGAAGATCTGCATGGAGGAGTGGGCCAAGATAACTCCAGAGACCTGTGCCGGCCTGATCAGGTCTTATAAAAGACGATTATTAGCTGTAATTGCAAACAAGGGTTATTCCACAAAATATTAAACCTAGGGGTTGAATAATAATTGACCCACACTTTTATATTGAAAATTTATTAAAATTTAACTGAGCAACATAACTTGTTGGTTTGTAAGATTTATGCATCTGTTAATAAATCCTGCTCTTGTTTGAAGTTTGCAGGCTCTAACTTATTTGCATCTTATCAAACCTGCTAAATCTGCAGGGGGTTGAATACTACTTGTAGGCACTGTATATAGAAGTACATGGTGCAAAGTAGTCAAAATGACTACCTCAGTAGTTCTAGTGTTAAATATAATGAATAGAGGCCTGTCTATCATATTACTTAACTCCCTTAATACCCGAGGGTGAATGCCATCAGGACCTGGTGATTTGTCAATTTTAATGTTACTAAGTCGGTTCTGCACTTTTTCCTGGGTTAGGCAGGTCATACTTAATGTGGCATTTACATTATCACTCTGGATTTCCCCTGGCATATCCTTTTCCTCTGTGAACATAGTTGAGAAAAAAGTATTTTAAGTACTTTACTGATATCCGTTGCACTAATATCCTCTGTTCTTATATCCACTGCACTGATATCTCCTTTACGGATATTCCCTTCAGTAATATCCTCTGTACTGATATCCACTGCACTGATATCTCCTTTACTGATATCTGCTGCAATGATATCTCCTTTACTGATATCCCCTGCTCTAGTATCCTGTGTACTGATATCCAATACACTATATCTCCTTTACAGATATCCCCTGCACTAATATCCAGTGCAGTGATATCTCCTTTACTGATATCCCATGCACTAATATCCCCTGTGCTGATATCTCTCGTGCTGATATCTCCTGCACTGATATCTCCTGCACTGATGTAGTGCCCCTGAAGCCATCAGGGAGCTAAAAGGTACTGCATCCCCACCAGGATGCAGGGCCTACCCCCTAGGGACCCAGAAGACCAGTGCCGGTAACACACAAACACTCCAGGTAATCCCAGTTTCCCCAATTATCCCCCATAGAATGGTACCAGGCTAGGGTTGCACCAATGGATGGCCGCCTAGAGATGGAGCCAGTCCAGTCCACTAGTTGACCAGGTGGGAGGGGCAGACAGTGGAGAGTGAGGAGTTGAGCAGTGACAGTGAACGTGAGCAGACGTGCTGACAGGAGTGAACAGTGACCTGAGGGCCCAGGCGGTTAGTTGCTGGTAGAGTATGGTGGAGTACTATGCACCAACGGGGTACAGAATCCTAGGTCAGGCAAAAGCTCCAGGCAGACCTGATAAAATCTGCACAGTGAGGGGACCATCAAGGACCTCACTGACCTTGAAGTTCGGGACTCAGTAGCAAAGGGAGAACCGGGGACAGGACCAGAGACTCCAACCCCACAGGGTTCACGCTACCGTCATATGGCCAGAAGAAGAAGACAACCAGGAGGGGATCTCCAGCTGCTCTACGCCACGGGGACCCACCAACCAAAGACAGGTGCAGGGGAAGAAGCCTCCAGGTTGCTAAACCGGCACTGGGACTAAGGGGACCTAAGGCTATGTGCGCACTAGAAATGTGAAGTTTCTCAAGAAAATTTCTTGAGAAACTTCTGCCAGTGAAAGATTTCCGGACCTGCGGAAAAAATCCGCACCAAATCCGCATGCGTTTTTGCCGCGGATTTGCCGCGGATTTGCCGCGAATTTGCCGCGAATTTGCCGCGGATTTACCGCGGATTTACCGCAGGTTTGTCCCTGCAATAAATAATAAAGATAATCGATAGACAGATAATGGATAGAGGGAAAGATGGATAGATGAATAGATAGATAGATAGAGGGATAGATAGATGAATAGATAGATAGATAGAGGGATGGATAGATAGAGGGATAGATAGATAGATAGAGGGATAGATAGATGAATAGATAGATAGATAGAGGGATGGATAGATAGATAGATGAATAGATAGATAGAGGGATAGATGGATAGATAGATAGATAGATAGATAGATAGATAGATAGATAGAGGGATAGATAGATAGATAGATAGAGGGATAGATAGATAGATAGATAGAGGGCTAGATAGATAGATAGATAGATAGATAGATAGATGAGAAAAACCTATATAATGTTCCACCTCCCTGCATTTTCTAAGCTGGCACCCTTTAGCGACTTTCATGTGGCACTTAGGCTACTTTCACACCTCCGGTTTTTGCTATGCGGCACAATCCGGCACTTTGCATGAAAATCGCAACCGGTTTTTTTTGCTGCCGGTTGCGATTTTCCTGCATAGACTTTAATTAGTGCCGCATTGTGCCGCATGGCCTTGCGTTCCGTCCGTTTTTTGCCGCATGCGGCAGATGTAGCCGATGCGGCGGCCGGATGGAACGTTGCCTGGCACGTTTTTCGTGCGGCAAAAAAAACCGCATCGCGCCGCATTCGGCCGATGCGGCACATTTTTCAATACATGCCTATGGCGGCCGGATGCGGCGCGATGCGGCAATAACCGCATCCGGCCGCCGCATGCGGTTTTTGCCACTGCGCATGCTCAGTAGCATGCCGCAAGCGGCAAAAACCGGACTGGCCGCAAAGGAAAAACCTATGCAAAGGATGCGGTGTTTTCACCGCATCCGTTGCATAGCTTGCACAGCCGGATTGAGCCGCAGAGCTCAAGCCGGATGTGTGAAAGTAGCCTAAAGGGTGCTTAGCCTTGTATTTAGCCATAAAATAAATAAATAATTAAAAAAAAATGACGTGAGGTCCCCCCATTTTTTGTAGCCAGCTAGGGTAAAGCAGACGGCTGCAGCCTGCAGACCACCGCTGGCAGCTTCACCTTGGCTGATAATCCAAAACAGTGGGCACCCCACGCTGTTATTTTAAATTATATAAATAATTTAAAACAAAAAACGTGGGGTCCCCCCCATATTGGATCACCAGCCAAGGTAAAGTGGACAGCTGGGGTCTGATATTCTCAGACTAGGGAGGTCCACTGTTATTGGACACTCCCCAGCCTAAAAATAGCAGGCCGCAGCCGCCCCAGAAGTGGCGCATCCATTAGACGTGCCAATCCTGGCGCTTTGCCCCAGCTCATCCCGCGCCCTGGTGCGTTGGCAAACGGGGTAATATATGGGGTTGATGCCAGATGTGTAATATCACCTGGCATCAAGCCCTGGGGTTGGTGAGGTCAGGCGTCTATCAGATACCCGACATCACCAACCCAGTCAGTAATAATTAAAAAATAGACAACAAAAAAAGTTTTATTTGAAAAAACACTCCCCAAAACATTCCCTCTTTAACCAATTTATTGAAAAGAGCACAATCAATTCCACGTCCGGCGTAATCCAATAAGGGGGGGGGGGCACGGCGATCCATACCATAGTCGCTGTCCCAGTCAATGAAAAACAGAATGTTCCCCATTGGCTGGGAGAGCAATGCAGTGACCTGAGCTAACATCAATAGGTCAGCTCAGGTCACTGCAGGGGATGACGAGCGCTGCCATCAGGAGCATAGATGAGATCATTACCTTCTGTGATCATCTCCTGTACTGCTGACGTCAGCGCTGTCACTGACTTATCGCGAGAGCCCGTGACGTCACCGCTAGTGACAGTCTCGGGCCGCTCGCGAGTCGGCCCTAGACAGCAGTGACAGCGCTGACGTCAGGAGGCAGGAGATCGTCACAGCAGGTAATGATCTCACCTCCTGACAGCAGCGATCGTCATCCCCGCGGCTCCCAGCACTGCAGGATGTCAGTGTCTGCCTGCGCTGCAGCGTGGACAGGCTGCTGACACTGCGGGCAGACACTGACACGCTGCAGTGCTGGGAGCCGCGAGGCCGGAGCAGGACACACACTGCACAGACACCTGGAGGTCGCACGGAAGTGCTTCTGTGCGGCGTCCAGGGAGTGTGACGTGTGTTTCCTCTGCTCCTCTTCCTGGCATAATGACATCGCTTCCTGCAAAACCGCAGGCAGCGATGGGCATTACCGCAGGTAAATCGCGGCTATTCCGGTGGTATACCGCACATCATTGCTACCTGCGGAATACCCCCGGAATACCGCAGGTACCTGCGGAAATTAATGGACATGCACATTTTCTCAAGAAAGTTTCTCGAGAAAATTTTCTCAAGAAATTTTCTTGAGAAAAATCCGCACAGTGCGCACAGCTATTTTTTTTTCTCATTGAATTTCATGGGAAATGTCTGCACAAAGATTGCAGACATTTCTCAAGAAATTTCCGGGGCAAATCCGCGGGTAAATCCGCGGGGAAAAACGGTCTAGTGCGCACATAGCCTTAAGGTGAAACCTGAAACCTGACGGCCTCGGGGTGACCAGTTACCACCAGAAAAGTGAGTAAAAGGAACCAGTTGCACTGAACCCTTGGTTGGCCTACCTTCTTCCGGCACCCGTCATTTCACCTACCCTCTGGGGCCTGGCCCTTCTTGCGGAGGGTCTAACATCCAGGCTGCCACTAACAGAAGCCCCAGTAGTGAACCTTGTGCAGCGGCGGCTCCATCCACATAGCCGCAAAACCGCAAGTGGTGTCACGTGTGAACATTATTCAACAATCCCCTGTAAATAATCCCCTTTTCCAAAATCACCCAGGGCACGGGAGCCGGGCAACGGCCACCAAAGTGACATTCCCCAGTTATATCCCACCCGGTATATCCCTGATATCCCCTGCACTGATATCTCCTGTAATGATAGTTTCTGTACTGATATCTGTGTATGAAATATCGGGGCAAGGGATATTAGTAAAGACAGTAAAGGAGTTATTAGTACAAGGAGATATCGGTGCAGGGGATATCTGTTTAGGAGATATCGGTGCAGGGGATATTGGTGCAGGGGATATCAGTGCAGGGGATATCGGTGCAGGGGATATCAGTGCAGGGGATATCAGTGCAGGGGATATCAGTGCAGGGGATATCGGTGCAGGGGATATCAGTGCAGGGGATATCAGTGCAGGGGATATTGGTGCAGGGGATATCAGTGCAGGGGATATCGGTGCAGGGGATATCGGTGCAGGGGATATCGGTTATGGGGATATTGGTGCAGGGGATATCTGTTTAGGAGATATTGGTGCAGGGGATATCAGTGCAGGGGATATTGGTGCAGGGGATATCAGTGCAGGGGATATTGGTGCAGGGGATATCAGTGCAGGGGATATTGGTGCAGGGGATATCAGTGCAGGGGATATTGGTGCAGGGGATATCAGTGCAGGGGATATCGGTGCAGGGGATATTGGTGCAGGGGATATTGGTGCAGGGGATATCTGTTTAGGAGATATCGGTGCAGGGGATATCGGTGCAGGGGATATCGGTGCAGGGGATATCGGTGCAGGGGATATCGGTGCAGGGGATATCGGTGCAGGGGATATCGGTGCAGGGGATATCGGTGCAGGGGATATTGGTGCAGGGGATATCAGTGCAGGGGATATTGGTGCAGGGGGATATCAGTGCAGGGGATATTGGTGCAGGGGATATCAGTGCAGGGGATATCGGTGCAGGGGATATCGGTGCAGGGGATATTGGTGCAGGGGATATCTGTTTAGGAGATATTGGTGCAGGGGATATCAGTGCAGGGGATATCGGTGCAGGGGATATCGGTGCAGGGGATATCGGTGCAGGGGATATCGGTGCAGGGGATATCGGTGCAGGGGATATCAGTGCAGGGGATATCAGTGCAGGGGATATCGGTGCAGGGGATATCGGTGCAGGGGATATCGGTGCAGGGGATATCGGTGCAGGGGATATCTGTTTAGGAGATATCGGTGCAGGGGATATCGGTGCAGGGGATATCGGTGCAGGGGATATCGGTGCAGGGGATATCGGTGCAGGGGATATCGGTGCAGGGGATATCGGTGCAGGGGATATCGGTGCAGGGGATATTGGTGCAGGGGATATCAGTGCAGGGGATATTGGTGCAGGGGATATCAGTGCAGGGGATATTGGTGCAGGGGATATCAGTGCAGGGGATATTGGTGCAGGGGATATCAGTGCAGGGGATATTGGTGCAGGGGATATCAGTGCAGGGGATATCGGTGCAGGGGATATTGGTGCAGGGGATATTGGTGCAGGGGATATCTGTTTAGGAGATATCGGTGCAGGGGATATCGGTGCAGGGGATATCGGTGCAGGGGATATCGGTGCAGGGGATATCGGTGCAGGGGATATCGGTGCAGGGGATATCGGTGCAGGGGATATCGGTGCAGGGGATATTGGTGCAGGGGATATCAGTGCAGGGGATATTGGTGCAGGGGATATCAGTGCAGGGGATATTGGTGCAGGGGATATCAGTGCAGGGGATATCGGTGCAGGGGATATCGGTGCAGGGGATATTGGTGCAGGGGATATCTGTTTAGGAGATATTGGTGCAGGGGATATCAGTGCAGGGGATATCGGTGCAGGGGATATCGGTGCAGGGGATATCGGTGCAGGGGATATCGGTGCAGGGGATATCGGTGCAGGGGATATCGGTGCAGGGGATATCAGTGCAGGGGATATCAGTGCAGGGGATATCGGTGCAGGGGATATCGGTGCAGGGGATATCGGTGCAGGGGATATCGGTGCAGGGGATATCTGTTTAGGAGATATAGGTGCAGGGGATATCAGTGCAGGGGATATCGGTGCAGGGGATATCGGTGCAGGGGATATCTGTTTAGGAGATATTGGTGCAGGGGATATCAGTGCAGGGGATATTGGTGCAGGGGATATCGGTGCAGGGGATATCGGTGCAGGGGATATCGGTGCAGGGGATATCGGTGCAGGGGATATCTGTTTAGGAGATATTGGTGCAGGGGATATCAGTGCAGGGGATATCGGTGCAGGGGATATCGGTGCAGGGGATATCTGTTTAGGAGATATTGGTGCAGGGGATATCGGTGCAGGGGATATCTCTTGTACTGATATCCCTTGTAGTAATAACGTCATCCGCTGTACTGATATTGCTTGCCCCGATATCCACTGTACTAATAACTACTTTTGGGACATCTGCTGTACTGATATCCCCTGCAATTATATTTTCTTTACTGATCTCCCCTGCACTAATATCAGTACAGGATAGGGCAGAGGATATCTAATAACTTCTTTAGTGACCCACGCTGTACTGCTATCCCCTCCACTGATGTCCCCTATACAGATATCCCGTTTGAGTTCTAGATTATTCGCCGTGTATGATGGGAGTTTTAGTACTCTGATCAGTATTCATATACGCAGTGTGGTAGCGAAGATGTGCAAGGGTAGTGGTATTTGCCCTCTATAAAGATGGCGGCCTTCACACGAGCTGCATGTCCGGCGCTGGTTGATGATGTAATTGTGCGCATGTGACCGAAGAAGACAGGAACGTGCACAGATACAATATACACCGGCACTGACGGGGGGAGAAGTCAAGGTCCTGTACACAGGGGTCCGGGGGCCCTGCACAACTGGAGGGGTCCTGTATAGCAGGTGGGGTCTGGGCGCAGCAGGAGGTGTCCTGTACACTCGGGTCCTATAGCAGGAGGGGTCCGGGGCGCCCTGCACAACAGGAGGGTTTTGTAGAGGAGGAGTCCGGGGGCCCTGCAAAGGGGGAGGGGTCCGGGGGTCCTGCACAGGGGGAGGGGTTCGGGGGCCCTGCAAAGGGGGAGGGGTCCGGGGGCCCTGCACAGGGGGAGGGGTTCGGGGGCCCTGCAAAGGGGGAGGGGTTCGGGGATCCTGCACAGGGGGAGGGGTTCGGGGGCCCTGCAAAGGGGGAGGGGTTCGGGGGCCCTGCAAAGGGGGGGGGTCCGGGGATCCTGCACAGGGGGAGGGGTTCGGGGGCCCTGCAAAGGGGGAGGGGTCCGGGGATCCTGCACAGGGGGAGGGGTTCAGGGGCCCTGCAAAGGGGGAGGGGTCCGGGGATCCTGCACAGGGGGAGGGGTCTGGGGGATCCTGCACAGGGGGAGGGGTCTGGGGGATCCTGCACAGGGGGAGGGGTCCGGGGGATCCTGCACAGAAGGAGGGGTCGGGGGATCCCGCACAGGGGGAGGGGTCGGGGGATCCTGCACAGGGGGAGGGGTCCAGGGGCCCTGCACAACAGGAGGGTTTTGTAGAGGAGGAGTCCAGGGGCCCTGCACAGGGGGAGGAGTTCAGGGGCCCTGCAAAGGGGGAGGGGTCCGGGGATCCTGCACAGGGGGAGGGGTCCGGGGGTCCTGCACAGAAGGAGGGGTCGGGGGATCCCGCACAGGGGGAGGGGTCGGGGGATCCCGCACAGGGGGAGGGGTCCGGGGATCCCGCACAGGGGGAGGGGTCCGGGGATCCCGCACAGGGGGAGGGGTCCGGGGATCCTGCACAGAAGGAGGGGTCGGGGGGTCCTGCACAGGGGGAGGGGTCCGGGGTCCTGGCTGCCCATGTAGTGATACTTCTCTTCTGTCTGCAGATGCTTCCCAGATGGGCCCAGCGATCGGCCCAGGTATGAAGTGTCCGGAGGGGTCCTGTTTGCGAGGGGCTTTGTGCCTTGGTGCTTAATTCTCTGTCCTTCCTCTCTAGCTATTTATGGTCCGGTCGGTGCCCACGAGGGGGCAATGCAGTGCGGGTTCCCCAGCGGAACAGGCGGCACCCCGAGACTTGTTCCGCACCAGTGAATGTGATCCTGTAAGTATTGTGGACACAGTGTGCCGCCTCCCCGCCGTGCGACTGTGGGGGTTGGTACCGCCTCCCCCGCCGTGCGACTGTGGGGGTTGGGGCCGCCTCCCCCGCCGTGCGACTGTGGGGGTTGGGGCCGCCTCCCCCGCCGTGCGACTGGGGGTTGGGGCCGCCTCCCTGCCGTGCGACTGTGGGGGTTGGTACCGCCTCCCCCGCCGTGCGACTGTGGGGGTTGGTACTGCCTCCCCCGCCGTGCGACTGCGGGGGTTGGGGCCACCTCCCCCGCCGTGCGACTGCGGGGGTTGGGGCCGCCTCCCCCGCCGTGCGACTGTGGGGGTTGGTACCGCCTCCCCCGCCGTGCGACTGTGGGGGTTGGTACCGCCTCCCCCGCCGTGCGACTGTGGGGGTTGGTACCGCCTCCCCCGCCGTGCGACTGTGGGGGTTGGTACCGCCTCCCCCGCCGTGCGACTGTGGGGGTTGGTACCGCCTCCCCCGCCGTGCGACTGTGGGGGTTGGTACCGCCTCCCCCGCCGTGCGACTGTGGGGGTTGGTACCGCCTCCCCCGCCGTGCGACTGTGGGGGTTGGTACCGCCTCCCCCGCCGTGCGACTGTGGGGGTTGGTACCGCCTCCCCCGCCGTGCGACTGTGGGGGTTGGGGCCGCCTCCCCCGCCGTGCGACTGTGGGGGTTGGGGCCGCCTCCCCCGCCGTGCGACTGTGGGGGTTGGGGCCGCCTCCCCCGCCGTGCGACTGTGGGGGTTGGGGCCGCCTCCCCCGCCGTGCGACTGTGGGGGTCGGGGCCTCCCCTGCCGTGCGACTGTGGGGGTCGGGGCCGCCTCCCCCGCCGTGCGACTGTGGGGGTCGGGGCCGCCTCCCCCGCCGTGCGACTGTGGGGGTCGGGGCCGCCTCCCCCGCCGTGCGACTGTGGGGCTAGGGGCCGCCTCCCCCGCCGTGCGACTGTGGGGCTAGGGGCCGCCTCCCCCGCCGTGCGACTGTGGGGCTAGGGGCCGCCTCCCCCGCCGTGCGACTGTGGGGCTAGGGGCCGCCTCCCCCGCCGTGCGACTGTGGGGCTAGGGGCCGCCTCCCCCGCCGTGCGACTGTGGGGCTAGGGGCCGCCTCCCCCGCCGTAGTATTATGAATGGACCCGGTCTCTGCTCTTTCCTATGTGGCTTCTCTCCTGCAGGATAGACACAGTTTAGACCACGAGGGTCAGTTTTACTCCCTCCATGGTGAGACAGTCCGTGCCATCTTTCCCCTTGGCCTGCCGCGACGCTTCCAGTTACAGGTGGGTGTTCAGCAGCGGGGGGCACCATCTTCTCCGTACCGTTGTACACACTCCGCTCTCTCCGCAGTGCTCCACCTTCAATGAGACCACTATCATGGTGAGGCGGCCAGCATTGGAACTGATCCGGTACCTCCGGGACTCTGACTTCTCTCAGCCCGCTCTCCGCTACCTGCTCTGTATCCTTCCTGGCATTCCTTTATGAGGAGATTGGGGGGGGGATGTTTTTCCACATATGTCTTCCTTAATGTGTTGCCAGATGGGAAAATTGGGACAGGGAAGAGTCTGACGATGTGTCATGTCGTACACTACTGCCACTCGCAGGGCTGGCTCATCCTACATCTCCCTGATGGTGAGTAGTACATAGGGGGCTGCACAGGGAGGCGCGCAGGGCGGAGGAGGCAGCATGGCGGAGGTGTGTGGGGTGGAGGAGGCAGCATGGTGGAGGTGTGTGGGGTGGAGGAGGCAGCATGGCGGAGGTGTGTGGGGTGGAGGAGGCAGCATGGCGGAGGTGTGTGGGGTGGAGGAGGCAGCATGGCGATGGTGTGTGTGGTGGAGGAGGCATGGAGTTGGCTGAGGTGTGTGGGGTGGAGGAGGCAACATGATAGAGTTGGCTGAGGTGTGTGGGGTGGATGTGGCATGGGGTGGGCTGAGGTGTGTGAGATGGAGTTGGCTGAGGTGTGTGGGGTGGAGGTGGCATGGAGTTGGCTGAGGTGTGTGGGGTGGAGGAGGCAACATGGTGGAGGTGGCATGGAGTTGGCTGAGATGTGTGAGGTGGAGGTGGCATGGAGTTGGCTGAGGTGTGTGGGGTGGAGGTGGCATGGAGTTGGCTGAGGTGGAGGAGGCAACATGGTGGAGGTGGCATGGAGTTGGCTGAGATGTGTGAGGTGGAGGTGGCATGGAGTTGGCTGAGATGTGTGAGGTGGAGGTGGCATGGAGTTGGCTGAGATGTGTGAGGTGGAGGTGGCATGGAGTTGGCTGAGGTGTGTGGGGTGGAGGTGGCATGGAGTTGGCTGAGGTGTGTGGGGTGGAGGAGGCAACATGGTGGAGGTGGCATGGAGTTGGCTGAGGTGTGTGAGGTGGAGGAGGCAATATGGCGGAGGTGTGTGGGGTGGAGGAGGCAGCATGGCGATGGTGTGTGGGGTGGAGGAGGCATGGAGTTGGCTGAGGTGTGTGAGATGGAGTTGGCTGAGATGTGTGAGATGGAGGTGGCATGGAGTTGGCTGAGGTGTGTGAGGTGGAGGAGGCAACATGATAGAGTTGGCTGAGGTGTGTGGGGTGGAGGTGGCATGGAGTTGGCGGAGGTGTCTGGGGTGGAGGAGGCACACGGATAGAAGTTACTTTTATTTCCACTACCCCGGTCTGTGATTCCAGCGCACTTTCTGGTGAAGAACTGTAAGGAGCTGATGTCATCGTCTCACAGTAAGGAGCGCTGGGATCAGCCGCTGGAGGCCTCTGTTTGGTTGAAGAACTTCAGAGCTTCCAATGAGCGCTTCCTCTCTCAGGTAAATGAACAGGAAACAGTTAATAGGCGATGATGATGGAGAATTGAGGTGGTGGGTTTGTGCAGGGTGGTCCGTGGGGAGGTTTGGGGACTGGCCTTACTTGGCTCTGATGGGTGAGGTCCGTGCGCGTCCTCTGCGTGATCGTTGTTGTTTCTTGCTTGTACAGATTATCACACAGCAGCGCTACGTGTGGAGCAAGCGTGAGGCTACGGAGGCCGGGAGGCCATTGGGAGAGGTGGTGGATCAGGTGAGTGTCGGATGTAAGGGGTGGCTCCTCTCGTGCGGCGTCTCATGATTCCACCTCTATCAGGGTCTCACCAGGGTCAAGACCTCCAGTGACGTGGTGGGAGTTGTGCTGAAGGAGCTGAAAGCGCAGAGCGGGGCTGGAGCATTCCGATTGTTGGTGGCTGTAGATGGAGTCAACGCTTTATGGGGGAGGACCACTATTAAGAAGGAAGACAAGTCCTTTGTAAGTGACCTTTCCTGCTGCCCTGACAACTTCCATGATACCCTTACCCCCCCTCCCTGTATCCTCCCTTCTCTCTCCCTGTAGCCCTCTCACCTTCTAAGATACCCTCCCTTCGAGGATACTGTCCGTTCCCCCCTACGGCCCTCACCCCTTCTAGGATACCCTCCCTTATCTCACTCCTCCCAGGATACCCTCCCTTACCTCACTCCTAGGATACCCTCCCTTACCTCTCCTCCCAGGATACCCTCCCTTACCTCTCCTCCCAGGATACCCTCCCTTACCTCTCTCCTAGGATACCCTCCCTTACCTCTCCTCCCAGGATACCCTCCCTTACCTCACTCCTCCCAGGATACCCTCCCTTACCTCACTCCTCCCAGGATACCCTCCCTTATCTCACTCCTCCCAGGATACCCTCCCTTACCTCACTCCTTCTAGAATACCCCCCTCCCAGGATACCCTCCCTTACCTCACTCCTTCTAGAATACCCCCCTCCCAGGATACCCTCCCTTACCTCACCCCTCCCAGGATACCCTCCCTTACCTCACCCCTCCCAGGATACCCTCCCTTACCTCACCCCTCCCAGGATACCCTCCCTTACCTCACCCCTCCCAGGATACCCTCCCTTACCTCACCCCTCCCAGGATACCCTCCCTTACCTCACCCCTCCCAGGATACCCTCCCTTACCTCACCCCTCCCAGGATACCCTCCCTTACCTCACCCCTCCCAGGATACCCTCCCTTACCTCACCCCTCCCAGGATACCCTCCCTTACCTCACTCCTTCTAGAATACCCCCCTCCCAGGATACCCTCCCTTCTCCCCATCCCCCTGCAGCCCTCACTCTGGGCTCCTTCTTCCATGACCTCTACTTTTGGCTGCAGGTGTCTCCGGCGGAGCTGACCCTCGTCCATAACTTCAGGAAAATGCTGTGCAATGACTGGGTAAGGGGCTGGCTGTGTCCCATCTGGGCTGATCCTTCCCAGAGCTGTGGCTTATGCTGCTGTATTTGTTACAGACAGGAGGCGCCATAGTGACGAGTGTCAGCCACACCGGCTCCGTGTTCACCTCAAAGTCGTCATATCTCCCACAGGCGCTCCTGGGGAAGGTGAGTGCGGTGTAATTACGGGGAACACGGAACGGGCAGGTGTAGACTTGTCAGGAGATGCATGTATTGACCGGCAAACGTCCAACTGACAACATGCGCTGACCAGGTGCTAGTATGGAGCACATACATTGCACGCACCGATTACTGCTTACCCGTGTGCAGCGCTGCGTACTCCCTCCGCACTGATTACTGCTTACCCGTGTGCAGCGCTGCGTACTCCCTCCGCACTGATTACTTCTTACCCGTGTGCAGCGTGTGCTTCCTCCGTGTGCGTGACGTGCTGTGTGTTGCAGGGTGGCTTTGATGCCCTGGATCCCTTCATCCCGGTGCTTGTTGGCCCGTACAGCGAGAAGGAGTTTGAGAGTTGCTACCATTATTATACTGCGAGAAGATGGCTCCAGCATGAGAAAGGTACGGCGTCCCCTCCAGTCGGAGTCTAGGGGTGAATCTTGGGGTCGGGGGGAGGTCTGTATACGGTGCCTTGTCACCTGAAGTAAGAGGCGGCTCTTTTGATTTCAGCACGGACAGAAGAAGGGAAGAAGGAAATTGTTTTCTTATGTAACTATAACCCACGAGAGATGGAGAAGATTTGTGCCTTCCTGTGAGGCGACAGCTGCTGCAACTCCAGATTGAGGTTATATTGGACTACATGGTGTATGAATGATGGTACCTGCCTTCGGGGTGGCATCTGTCACATTGGGTAATGGACGATTCCTGGTACAGGCAATGTCAGAGCCCTACACAATAGCTGCCGCCACCCCGCAGGCAACAGCGCATCCGCTACGAGGCAGCCTCTCCATCCACCACCTGCTCGCGCCGCGCTTAGGTCTGCTCAGTATAAAAAATAAACCAACTACTTCTGAATAAAAATGCAAGACTTATTGTGTATGGTCTGTTCTACATTTCACTTATACTACATGTGGTACTGTGCACTGTATATGTATATATACTGAGGATTACACCCTTACACCCAGTATACAGGACCAGAGAAGTGGTACTGTGTAGTGTATATATACAGAATAATACAGATACTGAGGATTACACCCAGTATACAGGACAGGAGAAGTGGTACTGTGCAGTGAATGTATACAGAATAATACAGATACTGAGGATTACACCCAGTATACAGGACCAGAGAAGTGGTACTGTGCAGTGTATATATACAGAATAATACACACACTGATGATTACACCCAGTATACAGGACAGGAGAAGTGGTACTGTGCAGTGTATATATACAGAATAATACAGATACTGAGGATTACACCCAGTATACAGGACAGGAGAAGTGGTACTGTGCAGTGTATATATACAGAATAATACAGATACTGAGGATTACACCCAGTATACAGGACCAGAGAAGTGGTACTGTGCAGTGTATATATACAGAATAATACAGATACTGAGGATTACACCCTGTATACAGGACAGGAGAAGTGGTACTGTGCAGTGTATATATACAGAATAATACAGACACTGAGGATTACACCCAGTATACAGGACAGGAGAAGTGGTACTGTGCAGTGTATATATACAGGATAATACAGACACTGAGGATTACACCCAGTATACAGGACAGGAGAAGTGGTACTGTGCAGTGTATATATACAGAATAATACAGGTACTGAGGAATACACCCAGTATACAGGGCAGGAGAAGTGGTACTGTGCAGTGTATATATACAGAATAATACAGGTACTGAGGATTACACCCAGTATACAGGACCAGAGAAGTGGTACTGTGCAGTGTATATATACAGAATAATACAGACACTGAGGATTACACCCAGTATACAGGACAGGAGAAGTGGTACTGTGCAGTTTATATACACAGAATAATACAGGTACTGAGGATTACACCCACTATACAGGACAGGAGAAGTGGTACTGTGCAGTGTATATATACAGAATAATACAGATACTGAGGATTACACCCAGTATACAGGACAAGAGAAGTGGTACTGTGCAGTGTATATATACAGGATAATACAGATACTGAGGACTACACCCAGTATACAGGACAGGAGAAGTGGTACTGTGCAGTGTATATATACAGAATAATACTGATACTGAGGATTACACCCAGTATACAGGACAGGAGAAGTGGTACTGTGCAGTGTATATATACAGTATAATACAGATACTGAGGACTACACCCAGTATACAGGACCAGAGAAGTGGTACTGTGCAGTGTATATATACAGAATAATACAGACACTGAGGATTACACCCAGTATACAGGACAGGAGAAGTGGTATTGTGCAGTGTATATATACAGAATAATACTGATACTGAGGAATACACCCAGTATACAGGACAGGAGAAGTGGTATTGTGCAGTGTATATATACAGAATAATACTGAGGAATACACCCAGTATACAGGACAGGAGAAGTGGTACTGTGCAGTGTATATATACAGAATAATACAGACACTGAGGAATACACCCAGTATACAGGACAGGAGAAGTGGTACTCTGCAGTGTATATATACAGAATAATACAGATACTGAGGATTACACCCAGTATACAGGACAGGAGAAGTGGTACTGTGCAGTGTGTATATACAGAATAATACAGATACTGAGGATTACACCCAGTATACAGGACAGAAGAAGTGGTACTGTGCAGTGTATATATACAGAATAATACAGATACTGAGGATTACACCCTTACACCCAGTATACAGGACCAGAGAAGTGGTACTGTGCAGTGTATCTATACAGAATAATACTGATACTGAGGATTACACCCACTATACAGGACAGGAGAAGTGGTACTGTGCGGTGTATATATACAGAATAATACAGATAGTGAGGATTACACCCAGTATACAGGACAGGAGAAGTGGTACTGTGCAGTGTATATATACAGAATAATACAGGTACTGAGGATTACACCCACTATACAGGACAGGAGAAGTGGTACTGTGCAGTGTATATATACACAGAATAATACAGATACTAAGGATTACACCCAGTATACAGGACAGGAGAAATGGTACTGTGCAGTGTACATATACAGAATATTACAGCTATTGAGGAATACACCCAGTATACAGGACAGGAGAAGTGGTACTGTGCAGTGTATATATACAGAATAATACAGATACTGAGGATTACACCCAGTATAAAGGACAGGAGAAGTGGTACTGTGCAGTGTATATATACACAGAATAATACAGATACTGAGGATTACACCCAGTATACAGGACAGGAGAAGTGGTACTGTGCAGTGTATATATACAGAATAATACAGATGCTGAGGATTACACCAAGTATACAGGACAGGAGAAGTGGTACTGTGCAGTGTATATATACAGAATAATACAGACACTGAGGATTACACCCAGTATACAGGACAGGAGAAGTGGTACTGTGCAGTGTATATATACAGAATAATACAGGTACTGAGGATTACACCCACTATACAGGACAAGTGGTACTGTGCAGTGTATATATACAGAATAATACAGATACTGAGGATTACACCCAGTATACAGGACAGGAGAAGTGGTACTGTGCAGTGTATATATACAGAATAATACATGTACTGAGGATTACACCCAGTATACAGGACAGGATAAGTGGTATTGTGCAGTGTATATATACAGAATAATACAGATACTGAGGATTACACCCACTATACAGGACAGGAGAAGTGGTACTGTGCAGTGTATATATACAGAATAATACAGATACTGAGGAATACACCCAGTATACAGGACAGGAGAAGTGGTACTGTGCAGTGTATATATACAGAATAATACAGATACTGAGGATTACACCCAGTATACAGGACAGGAGAAGTGGTACTGTGCAGTGTATATATACAGAATAATACAGATACTGAGGATTACACCCAGAATACAGGACAGGAGAAGTGGTACTGTGCAGTGTATGTATACAGAATAATACAGGTACTGAGGATTACACCCAGTATACAGGAGAAGTGGTACTGTGCAGTGTATATATACAGAATAATACAGATACTGAGGATTACACCCAGTATACAGGACAGGAGAAGTGGTACTGTGCAGTGTATATATACACAGAATAATACAGATACTGAGGATTACACCCAGTATACAGGAGAAGTGGTACTGTGCAGTGTATATATACAGAATAATACAGATGCTGAGGATTACACCCAGTATACAGGACAGGAGAAGTGGTACTGTGCAGTGTATATATACAGAATAATACAGACACTGAGGATTACACCCACTATACAGGACAGGAGAAGTGGTACTGTGCAGTGTATATATACAGAATAATACAGGTACTGAGGATTACACCCACTATACAGGACAAGTGGTACTGTGCAGTGTATATATACAGAATGATACAGATACTGAGGATTACACCCAGTATACAGGACAGGAGAAGTGGTACTGTGCAGTGTATATATACAGAATAATACATGTACTGAGGATTACACCCAGTATACAGGACAGGATAAGTGGTATTGTGCAGTGTATATATACAGAATAATACAGATACTGAGGATTACACCCAGTATACAGGACAGGAGAAGTGGTACTGTGCAGTGTATATATACAGAATAATACAGATACTGAGGATTACACCCACTATACAGGACAGGAGAAGTGGTAATGTGCAGTGTATATATACAGAATAATACTGATACTGAGGATTACACCCAGTATACAGGACAGGAGAAGTGGTACTGTGCACTGTATATATACAGAATAATACAGATACTGAGGATTACACCCAGTATACAGGACAGGAGAAGTGGTACTGTGCAGTGTATATATACAGAATAATACAGATACTGAGGAATACACCCAGTATACAGGACAGGAGAAGTGGTACTGTGCAGTGTATATATACAGAATAATACAGATACTAAGGATTACACCCAGTATACAGGACAGGAGACGTGGTGCTGTGCAGTGTATATACACAGAATAATACAGATACTGAGGATTACACACAGTATACAGGAGAAGTGGTACTGTGCAGTGTATATATACAGAATAATACAGATACTGAGGATTATACCCAGTATACAGGACAGGAGAAATGGTACTGTGCAGTGTATATATACAGAATAATACAGATACTGAGGATTACACCCAGTATACAGGACAGGAGAAGTGGTACTGTGCAGTGTATATATACAGAATAATACAGATGCTGATGATTACACCCAGTATACAGGACAGGAGAAGTGGTACTGTGCAGTGTATATATACAGAATAATACAGACACTGAGGATTACACCCAGTATACAGGACAGGAGAAGTGGTACTGTGCAGTGTATATATACAGAATAATACAGATGCTGAGGATTACACCCAGTATACAGGACAGGAGAAGTGGTACTGTGCAGTGTATATATACAGAAGAATACAGACACTGAGGATTACACCCAGTATACAGGACAGGATAAGTGGTATTGTGCAGTGTATATATACAGTATAATACAGATACTGACGATTACACCCAGTATACAGGACAGGATAAGTGGTAATGTACAGTGTATATACAGTATAATACAGACACTGAGGATTACACCCACTATACAGGACAGGAGAAGTGGTACTGTGCAGTGTATATATACAGAATAATACAGGTACTGAGGATTACACCCACTATACAGGACAAGTAATACTCTGCAGTGTATATAAACAGAATAATACAGATACTGAGGATTACACCCAGTATACAGGACAGGAGAAGTGGTACTGTGCAGTGTATATATACAGAATAATACATGTACTGAGGATTACACCCAGTATACAGGACAGGAGAAGTGGTACTGTGCAGTGTATATATACAGAATAATACAGATACTGAGGATTACAGCCAGTATACAGGACAGGAGAAGTGGTACTGTGAAGTGTATATATACAGAATAATACAGATACTGAGGATTACACCCAGTATACAGGACAGGATAAGTTGTATTGTGCAGTGTATATATACAGAATAATACAGATACTGAGGATTACACCCAGTATACAGGACAGGAGAAGTGGTACTGTGCAGTGTATATATACAGTATAATACAGATACTGAGGATTACACCCAGTATACAGGACAGGATAAGTGGTAATGTACAGTGTATATACAGTATAATACAGATTCTGAGGATTACACCCACTATACAGGACAGGAGACGTGGTACTGTGCAGTGTATATATACAGAATAATACAGATACTGAGGATTACACCCAGTATACAGGACAGGAGAAGTGGTACTGTGCAGTGTATATATACAGAATAATACAGATACTGAGGAATACACCCAGTATACAGGACAGGAGAAGTGGTACTGTGCAGTGTATATATACAGAATAATACTGATACTGAGGATTACACCCAGTATACAGGACAGGAGAAGTGGTACTGTGCAGTGTATATATACAGAATAATACAGGTACTGAGGATTACACCCACTATACAGGACAGGAGAAGTGGCAATGTGCAGTGTATATACACAGAATAATACAGATACTGAGGATTACACCCAGTATACAGGACAGGAGAAGTGGTACTGTGCAGTGTATATACACAGAATAATACAGATACTGAGGATTATACCCAGTATACAGGACAGGAGAAGTGGTACTGTGCAGTGTATATATACAGAATAATACTGATACTGAGGATTACACCCAGTATACAGGACAGGAGAAGTGGTACTGTGCACTGTATATATACAGAATAATACAGATACTGAGGATTACACCCAGCATACAGGACAGGAGAAGTGGTACTGTGCAGTGTATATATACAGAATAATACAGGTACTGAGGATTACACCCACTATGCAGGACAGGAGAAGTGGTACAGTACAGTGTATATATACAGAATGATACTGATACTGAGGATTACACCCAGTATACAGGACAGGAGAAGTGGTACTGTGCAGTGTATATATACAGAATAATACAGATACTGAGGATTACACCCAATATACAGGACAGGAGAAGTGGTACTGTGCAGTGTATATATACAGAATAATACAGATACTGAGGATTACACCCAGTATACAGGACAGGAGAAGTGGTACTGTGCAGTGTATATATACAGAATAATACAGACACTCAGGATTACACCCAGTATACAGGACAGGAGAAGTGGTACTGTGCAGTGTATATACACAGAATAATACAGATACTGAGGATTACACCCAGTATACAGGAGAAGTGGTACTGTGCAGTGTATATATACAGAATAATACAGATGCTGAGGATTACACCCAGTATACAGGACAGGAGAAGTGGTACTGTGCAGTGTATATATACAGAATAATACAGATGCTGAGGATTACACCCAGTATACAGGACAGGAGAAGTGGTACTGTGCAGTGTATATATACAGAATAATACAGATACTGAGGATTACACCCAGTATACAGGACAGGAGAAGTGGTACTGTGCAGTGTATATACACAGAATAATACAGATACTGAGGATTACACCCAGTATACAGGAGAAGTGGTACTGTGCAGTGTATATATACAGAATAATACAGATGCTGAGGATTACACCCAGTATACAGGACAGGAGAAGTGGTACTGTGCAGTGTATATATACAGAATAATACAGATACTGAGGATTACACCCACTATGCAGGACAGGAGAAGTGGTACTGTGCAGTGTATATATACAGAATAATACAGACACTGAGGATTACACCCAGTATACAGGACAGGAGAAGTGGTACTGTGCAGTGTACATATACAGAATAATACTGATACTGAGGATTACACCCAGTATACAGGACAGGAGAAGTGGTACTGTGCAGTGTATATATACAGAATAATACAGATACTGAGGATTACACCCAATATACAGGACAGGAGAAGTGGTACTGTGCAGTGTATATATACAGAATAATACAGATACTGAGGATTACACCCAGTATACAGGACAGGAGAAGTGGTATTGTGCAGTGTATATATACAGAATAATACAGATACTGAGGATTACACCCAGTATACAGGAGAAGTGGTACTGTGCAGTGTATATATACAGAATAATACAGATGCTGAGGATTACACCCAGTATACAGGACAGGAGAAGTGGTACTGTGCAGTGTATATATACAGAATAATACAGATGCTGAGGATTACACCCAGTATACAGGACAGGAGAAGTGGTACTGTGCAGTGTATATATACAGAATAATACAGATACTGAGGATTACACCCAGTATACAGGACAGGAGAAGTGGTACTGTGCAGTGTATATACACAGAATAATACAGATACTGAGGATTACAGCCAGTATACAGGACAGGACAAGTGGTACTGTGCAGTGTATATATACAGAATAATACAGATACTGAGGATTACACCCAGTATACAGGACAGGAGAAGTGGTACTGTGCAGTGTATATATACAGAATAATACATGTACTGAGGATTACACCCAGTATACAGGACAGGATAAGTGGTATTGTGCAGTGTATATATACAGAATAATACAGATACCGAGGATTACACCCACTATACAGGACAGGAGAAGTGGTACTGTGCAGTGTATATATACAGAATAATACAGATACTGAGGAATACACCCAGTATACAGGACAGGAGAAGTGGTACTGTGCAGTGTATATATACAGAATAATACAGATACTGAGGATTACACCCAGTATACAGGACAGGAGAAGTGGTACTGTGCAGTGTATATATACAGAATAATGCAGATACTGAGGATTACACCCAGTATACAGGACAGGAGAAGTGGTACTGTGCAGTGTATGTATACAGAATAATACAGGTACTGAGGATTACACCCAGTATACAGGAGAAGTGGTACTGTGCAGTGTATATATACAAAATAAGACAGATACTGAGGATTACACCCAGTATACAGGACAGGAGAAGTGGTACTGTGCAGTGTATATATACACAGAATAATACAGATACTGAGGATTACACCCAGTATACAGGACAGGAGAAGTGGTACTGTGCAGTGTATATATACAGAATAATACAGATGCTGAGGATTACACCCAGTATACAGGACAGGAGAAGTGGTACTGTGCAGTGTATATATACAGAATAATACAGACACTGAGGATTACACCCAGTATACAGGACAGGAGAAGTGGTACTGTGCAGTGTATATATACACAATAATACAGGTACTGAGGATTACACCCACTATACAGGACAAGTGGTACTGTGCAGTGTATATATACAGAATAATACAGATACTGAGGATTACACCCAGTATACAGGACAGGAGAAGTGGTACTGTGCAGTGTATATATACAGAATAATACATGTACTGAGGATTACACCCAGTATACAGGACAGGATAAGTGGTATTGTGCAGTGTATATATACAGAATAATACAGATACTGAGGATTACACCCACTATACAGGACAGGAGAAGTGGTAATGTGCAGTGTATATATACAGAATAATACTGATACTGAGGATTACACCCAGTATACAGGACAGGAGAAGTGGTACTGTGCAGTGTATATATACAGAATAATACAGATACTGAGGACTACACCCAGTATACAGGACAGGAGAAGTGGTACTGTGCAGTGTATATATACAGAATAATACAGATACTGAGGAATACACCCAGTATACAGGACAGGAGAAGTGGTACTGTGCAGTGTATATATACAGAATAATACAGATACTGAGGATTACACCCAGTATACAGGACAGGAGAAGTGTTACTGTGCAGTGTATATACACAGAATAATACAGATACTGAGGATTACACACAGTATACAGGAGAAGTGGTACTGTGCAGTGTATATATACAGAATAATACAGATACTGAGGATTACACCCAGTATACAGGACAGGAGAAGTGGTACTGTGCAGTGTATATATACAGAATAATACAGATACTGAGGAATACACCCAGTATACAGGACAGGAGAAGTGGTACTGTGCAGTGTATATATACAGAATAATACAGATACTGAGGATTACACCCAGTATACAGGACAGGAGAAGTGTTACTGTGCAGTGTATATACACAGAATAATACAGATACTGAGGATTACACACAGTATACAGGAGAAGTGGTACTGTGCAGTGTATATATACAGAATAATACAGATACTGAGGATTATACCCAGTATACAGGACAGGAGAAATGGTACTGTGCAGTGTATATATACAGAATATTACAGATACTGAGGAATACACCCAGTATACAGGACAGGAGAAGTGGTACTGTGCAGTGTATATATACAGAATAATACAGATACTGAGGATTACACCCAGTATACAGGACAGGAGAAGTGGTACTGTGCAGTGTATATATACACACAGAATAATACAGATACTGAGGATTACACCCAGTATACATGACTGATGGACTAGTGAATTGCGCTCCTGGTAATCTAATAAATAAGACACCACACACTGCGTGACATGGATTAAAATTTTGGCCACAGCAGCCCTTTATTTTAATAAGAAAAAACATCAATAAGAAAAAACAAGATTATCGGCCCAGAGATGTGGTTGTTATAAATCCCAGCCCCATATCCCCCTCCGCCGTGTACACCTAGCTCAAGGGGGAATCTGGGTATACCCCTTGATCATTTTCCTTGTGTCCGCTGAGCTCCTCCCCAGGGACCCATCTATTCCACTGTCCACTGAGCTCCTCCCCAGGGACCCATATTCCACTGTCCGCTGAGCTCTGGCCCAGGGACCCCATTAAAAACATAATTCTCCAACCAACAAAGAGGGGGTTTAAACAACCACATCCCGCCGCCGCCAAATGCTGCTGTAACATACAATATTAAAATGTTAATACAATATTAATATGTTGATATGACATTGTCAATTTGGATACATTACTGATAACAATTGATACAATACGATACAATACTAATAATGTTGATAAAATACCGATGATGTTGAATACCAATAACATTGTTAGAATATTGACAGTGTTGCAAAGTCCTGATATTGATACATTTCCCTTTATTATAGGGAGGGTGGGTGGGACAACTGCTTGTTCAGTCTTTAAGTCCAGGACAAAGGAATGACACCTTAACATGGGACCTATTTCTTATATGGCCCCTGCCCCCATCTCTCCTCCTGCTCGCCCACCACCACATTCCTTAGGTAAAAACCCCCATCCCTTACTCCTTAACCCTTTCCTGGATCTATCACTGCCTCAGTCATGTACGTTACGTCTATCTGCCTTCACTCTGCTTGACTGATGGACTAGTGAATTGCGCTCCTGGTAATCTAATAAATAAGACACCACACACTGCGTGACATGGATTAAAATTTTGGCCACAGCAGCCCTTTATTTTAATAAGAAAAAACATCAATAAGAAAAAACAAGATTATCGGCCCAGAGATGTGGTTGTTATAAATCCCAGCCCCATATCCCCCTCCGCCGTGTACACCTAGCTCAAGGGGGAATCTGGGTATACCCCTTGATCATTTTCCTTGTGTCCGCTGAGCTCCTCCCCAGGGACCCATCTATTCCACTGTCCACTGAGCTCCTCCCCAGGGACCCATATTCCACTGTCCGCTGAGCTCTGGCCCAGGGACCCCATTAAAAACATAATTCTCCAACCAACAAAGAGGGGGTTTAAACAACCACATCCCGCCAAGACTCGCTCTTGTGACACCTTACAAGAGTGAGTTCCTCCACAACTTAATGGCTCGTTCTACTCCTTCTTGTATTCCCAACATCCATATATCAATGCCAATGTCATTAAGATGTACCTTATCATCTCTCCAAAAATGTTCCTTTGTATTTTCCAGCATCTGGTGACGTATGGCCACCCCTCCGTTTTCCAACACAAATTTTGTTATTTTTTTATTAACCTTTATCCTTGTATTATTGATGCGAGCCACTGATCGCGCTGTTCTCCACATTTGTCTAGCTACTATATCCGACCAGACCACCACTGTTTCTGGGTAAGACCTCCATAAATTCAACATATCAAGCTTTATGTTCCTAACTAAATGTCTTGATGTTCTTATTGCTAAATCATTACCACCTAAATGGATAAGTAAGACGTCCGGGGGGCGGTAGAACTCCACATGATACTGGATTTCTTTTAACAGCTGATGCCCCTGCATTCCCCTCTTTCCTATCCATGTCACCCGTGCCAAGGAACTGGGCAACCCCAACTGTTTACCATTAGGCCTGACTGCTGCACGTAAGGCCCCCCAAAAAACAAATGAATGTCCCATGATCCAAACCAGGCATTGCTGTTCAGCTAAAACAAAAAACAAAAACACACTTATCACACAATTGTCTAAATGAAGACACAACTACTATAAGATTACCACAATGTACACATATATATACATGTACGCCATTTATAATAAATGTAATCGAATGTAACTCTTAAATCTGCTCGATTCCCATCTCCCGATTTTTTTAACTATGTCAGGCTCTAAGCCCCATCTAGCAGCTTCTGTGGCTGCTCCTATCCTAAATGAGTGTGAAGTGAATGCATTTGGAGACTCTCCCAATATTGTCAGGCATTTTTTAAGAACTGCTGTGAATTGAAATTGTGACAATGACTTACAATCCTCATGAATTAGTAATGAACCTTGGATATTTGGCCTTCTTGAGACATAGTTTCTAAAACAGATGACCGGGCAGGCCCTGGACCCGCTTAAAGGAAACAATGTGATCCATTTTCCTCTACCCTGTTGATCAGTTTTTGACTTTGCCAGAAAACATTCCAATCTGTCTGTGTACTGATGCATGTCCTCAGCTTGTAGACCCCCACTTCTGGTGGAGCTACTCGCCACCAACTCGCTGATTCTAAAAGCGCCAAAAAAGGCCAGTGTGAATGCACAACTAAAGAGAAACACTTCAAAGGGACTGCTACAGACTCGGCCTAGTACACTCAGTATCTGCTGCAATAACTGGAAAGAAATCGGACGCCGTTTATCTCTGGTCTTCTTACAACTTTTCCTGTAACCCTTTAGGGCCTGCTTAACTAAAAAATGCTTTGTGTAATCAGTGAAGTCGTGCAACTTAAACCAAAAAGCTAATCCAGACATTTTACTATCAATACTGGACAATGAAGTACCATCCACAAAGGCCCTGCTAATGTAAAATAACAACAAGGAAACATTGTCATGTAACCTGGCATCATGTGCCACTAGAGCACACAAGTCTTCCCATTCCCTCCATGCTGACTGGTACCTCTGCCATGTGCTTACACCCACAGACCGTTCTATCAGAGCGTATGCGGTGTCACTGGCAGTGACCACAGAAAATCCGGACACTTCTTGCCTTGTACCTCTGCCATCGGGGCTAACGAACGGAATCTGTCCCACTGAAAACGAGACAGAGCATCAGCCACAGAATTGCAAACACCGGGGACATGCACAGCTGTAATCTGACAATTTGACTTTAAACAGCGCAGCACTAGATGACGCAGCAACGTAACAACAGGCAGGGAAGAAGCTGATTGTTTGTTGATGACTTCTACAACTCCCAAGTTATCACAATGAAATCTCACTTTTCGGTTTTGGAAAATATTGTACCAAATTTCACAAGCAACCACTATGGGGAACAATTCAAGGAGTACTAAGTTTCGTGTTAACCCATTGTTTCTCCAACTCTCTGGCCACCTATCTGCACACCACTGTCCCGAACAATATGCACCAAAACCAGTTGACCCCGCTGCATCAGTGTGGATGTCTAGATCAAAATTTGAAACCGGTGGTCTGATCCACAATGACCTCCCATTAAACTCCATTAAGAACTGTTCCCATACCGCCAGATCGTCCTTTAATGTTCTAGCCAGCCGCACAAAGTGATGTGGAAAGGTTATGCCTGAGGTAGCTGCAGCTAGGCGCCTACAAAAAACTCTACCCATTGGAATAATGCGACACGCAAAGTTCATTTTTCCTAACAGCGATTGTAGATCCTTTAATCTGATCTTACGGTGAGATCTAGCTTCTCTGACTGCCTCCAGCAGATCACTGACCTTGTCATCCGGTAATCTGCACTCCATTGCTTCACTGTCAATCAAAATTCCTAAAAACTTGATAAGTGTAGACGGGCCTTCTGTTTTATCTGATGCTAACGGTACTCCAAAACACTTAAAAACCGACTGAATCGCTGCCAATAATGAAGCACAAACAAATGACTTTGGTGGACCAATACATAGGAAATCATCTAGATAATGCAGGACAGAACGCACGCCGGCTTCCTTCTTTACTACCCACTCCAAAAATGTGCTAAATGATTCAAACAAGGAGCATGAGATGGAGCAGCCCATCGGTAAACACAAGTCTACATAAAACCTTCCCTGCCACTGACAACCCAAGAGATGGAAGCTTTCTGGATGGACTGGTAAGAGTCTAAAGGCAGCTTCAATGTCTGTTTTTGCCATTAAAGCTCCTCTGCCGTACTTCTGAACCCATGCAATCGCTGTATCAAATGAAGTATACGAGACTGTGCAAAGTTCCTGATCGATTCCATCATTAACTGAGCTTCCATGAGGGAAGGACAGATGATGGATCAGCCTAAACTTATTGGGTTCCTTCTTTGGGACCACCCCCAATGGAGAGACCCTTAAGTTTTCTATTGGCATTTTGGGGAATGGGCCTGCCATGCGGCCCAGGTCAATTTCTTTGTTTAGTTTTGTGGCGACAATGTGAGAATATGTATAAGCTGAAGCAAGGTTACGAGAACAGGTTAATGGGCCTGAAGTAGATGGGATCTTAAAACCTTCTGAGAAACCCTCCCCCAGCAATTGTGCTGCTTTTCTATCTGGGTACCTGCTTAGATAGCCCACCATCTCCCCGAGTCTAATTGGGGTTTCCCCCTTTTTGGTTAATCTCTGCTGTTGGGGTTTTATTTCGTGTAAAGCATTTTGATAGGCTATGGTTTCCACTACAGAAGGTGCATTCATGTCTGTACCTGCATGTGTTTCCGAATCTGCACTGGCTATCATTGAACTGCCAGCAGCAACCTTTTCTGTTTGCTGCCGACAATCCGATTGCTGATGATCTGCCGACATAGCCCTGAAAGGGCTGATTAACCCCACGTGGCCCTGTCATGAGACGCATCCATAAACTAATATCTTTGTGATCCCAACGAATCCCTTGGCGACCAGCCTTTCGTTGGCGAAACTGCTCATCATAGCGCAGCCATGCTAAACCTCCATACGCACGGTGCGCCTCCCCGATAGAATTCATGTAACAAAATAAGGCAGAGCAATGTTCAGGAGTTTTTTGGCCTATTACACTTGCTAATATGGCAAAGGCATGGAACCAATTGCTAAATGTTTGAGGGATGAGACAATACCGTCTTTCTTGTTCCTCTCTTTTCCTCTCATCAAACCTTACTCTATCCAAGTTATATTTTTCTAAGGGCAATAATGAAAATATTTCCACATATTCGTCGGCCCAAATCTTCTCCCTAACCTCCTGTTTCAAATGAATTCCTAGAGGACCCTCAAAACATACATATAATTCTCCTTTTGCTGCATGAGATAATGGAACCCCTTGTGAAATTACTGCGTCCTCCTGTGTGTCTGGATCAGCACACGACTGACTTACCACCTCCGATGTCCGGCGACCCTTTCCACACCATGCAGCAATAGGAGAAGAAGTTATGGGTAAGCTAGACTGACTCAAAGCCTCCTTAACCCCGGACACTAATTGCTGTACTACTGAATTAAGATCCCATCCTACATTGCCGGGACCTGTACCCCAAACTGCGCCCACTGGATTCATTACAGGTGTTGTTACACTAGATATAGGACAAGAAAAAGTGTTCTCACCAATACCTGGCTGCGTCCTAGGTTGACCAGCCGTCCGTGACGTATTAGTTATAGTCTCTACAGCCCCTCCATTATTGAAGTGCTGCGTGCTGCTGCCCTCTAGTGGGCAGTCGTTATCTGTGTCATAGTCATTGTCTGGAATCTCTTCTGCGTCTTGTAGCTGTAGATTTCTTGCCGGACTCATATCCTGAGCCGGCCGAAGAAGTCTTTGTCTGGTTAAAGTACTTTTGCGCAGTTGTCTTTTTGGATTCCTGCCACTCCTCGTGTAATGAGAACCCGGATCCGGAAATGTTGTGTGTCCTAAGCCCGTCCCCCCGTGTTGGTTTATTTCCTGGGGTAAGGCCGTATGATGTCCTCTAGAATGATGCAAAGTTTGTTGAGGAAGTTCTAAGGATCCATCGTGGGCTGTGGTCACGTCAGTTGTAGCTTGTGTGGCTGCTTCTCTGGCTGGCACCTCAGTAGAGCTGGACTTTCTCCTTGCACTTCTTGGTGTCTCTCTGGTTAGATGGTCGGGCTCTTTTCTCTGTCCTTTGTTATTCTTGTACTGTAGTTTCCTTCCTGGTTTGTAAGCAGGATCTGAGGCCGTGCTACGCTTTGCTCTTTTCCTAGAAGTAACGGAAGGACTTATGATCCTATTGTGAGTCCTATTGGCCATTTCAGAAGTTAGTCTCTCAGGAGGTCTGGATCTTCTTAGAGTTTGATGTTCAGAAAGTTCAGAAGGGACAGATGCTGTATCCCGGGCATTCTTCAGCAATTCGTCTAGCTGGGCCTGAATCCATTCGGGCCTACATGTCAAAGCCGCGGCCTGAACGCTCTTCAGCAAGGCATCCATACTGCTTGTTCAGTCTTTAAGTCCAGGACAAAGGAATGACACCTTAACATGGGACCTATTTCTTATATGGCCCCTGCCCCCATCTCTCCTCCTGCTCGCCCACCACCACATTCCTTAGGTAAAAACCCCCATCCCTTACTCCTTAACCCTTTCCTGGATCTATCACTGCCTCAGTCATGTACGTTACGTCTATCTGCCTTCACTCTGCTGGACAGGAGAAGTGGTACTGTGCAGTGTATATATACAGAATAATACAGATGCTGAGGATTACACCCAGTATACAGGACAGGAGAAGTGGTACTGTGCAGTGTATATATACAGAATAATACAGACACTGAGGATTACACCCAGTATACAGGACAGGAGAAGTGGTACTGTGCAGTGTATATATACAGAATAATACATGTACTGAGGATTACACCCAGTATACAGGACAGGATAAGTGGTATTGTGCAGTGTATATATACAGTATAATACAGATACTGACGATTACACCCAGTATACAGGACAAGTGGTACTGTGCAGTGTATATATACAGAATAATACAGACACTGAGGATTACACCCAGTATACAGAACAGGAGAAATGGTACTGTGCAGTGTATATATACAGAATAATACATGTACTGAGGATTACACCCAGTATACAGGACAGGATAAGTGGTATTGTGCAGTGTATATATACAGAATAATACAGATACTGAGGATTACACCCACTATACAGGACAGGAAAAGTGGTAATGTGCAGTGTATATATACAGAATAATACTGATACTGAGGATTACACCCAGTATACAGGACAGGAGAAGTGGTACTGTGCAGTGTATATATACAGAATAATACAGATACTGAGGATTACACCCAGTATAGAGGACAGGAGAAGTGGTACTGTGCAGTGTATATATACAGAATAATACAGGTACTGAGGATTACACCCACTATACAGGACAAGTGGTACTGTGCAGTGTATATATACAGAATAATACAGACACTGAGGATTACACCCAGTATACAGAACAGGAGAAATGGTACTGTGCAGTGTATATATACAGAATAATACATGTACTGAGGATTACACCCAGTATACAGGACAGGATAAGTGGTATTGTGCAGTGTATATATACAGAATAATACAGATACTGAGGATTACACCCACTATACAGGACAGGAAAAGTGGTAATGTGCAGTGTATATACAGTATAATACAGACACTGAGGATTACACCCACTATACAGGACAGGAGAAGTGGTACTGTGCAGTGTATATATACAGAATAATACAGGTACTGAGGATTACACCCACTATACAGGACAAGTGGTACTGTGCAGTGTATATATACAGAATAATACAGACACTGAGGATTACACCCAGTATACAGAACAGGAGAAATGGTACTGTGCAGTGTATATATACAGAATAATACATGTACTGAGGATTACACCCAGTATACAGGACAGGATAAGTGGTATTGTGCAGTGTATATATACAGAATAATACAGATACTGAGGATTACACCCACTATACAGGACAGGAAAAGTGGTAATGTGCAGTGTATATATACAGAATAATACTGATACTGAGGATTACACCCAGTATACAGGACAGGAGAAGTGGTACTGTGCAGTGTATATATACAGAATAATACAGATACTGAGGATTACACCCAGTATAGAGGACAGGAGAAGTGGTACTGTGCAGTGTATATATACAGAATAATACATGTACTGAGGATTACACCCACTATACAGGACAGGAGAAGTGGTAATGTGCAGTGTATATACACAGAATAATACAGATACTGAGGATTACACACAGTATACAGGAGAAGTGGTACTGTGCAGTGTATATATACAGAATAATACAGATACTGAGGATTATACCCAGTATACAGGACAGGAGAAATGGTACTGTGCAGTGTATATATACAGAATATTACAGATACTGAGGAATACACCCAGTATACAGGACAGGAGAAGTGGTACTGTGCAGTGTATATATACAGAATAATACAGATACTGAGGATTACACCCAGTATACAGGACAGGAGAAGTGGTACTGTGCAGTGTATATATACACACAGAATAATACAGATACTGAGGATTACACCCAGTATACAGGACAGGAGAAGTGGTACTGTGCAGTGTATATATACAGAATAATACAGATGCTGAGGATTACACCCAGTATACAGGACAGGAGAAGTGGTACTGTGCAGTGTATATATACAGAATAATACAGACACTGAGGATTACACCCAGTATACAGGACAGGAGAAGTGGTACTGTGCAGTGTATATATACAGAATAATACATGTACTGAGGATTACACCCAGTATACAGGACAGGATAAGTGGTATTGTGCAGTGTATATATACAGTATAATACAGATACTGACGATTACACCCAGTATACAGGACAGGATAAGTGGTAATGTACAGTGTATATACAGTATAATACAGACACTGAGGATTACACCCACTATACAGGACAAGTGGTACTGTGCAGTGTATATATACAGAATAATACAGATACTGAGGATTACACCCAGTATACAGAACAGGAGAAATGGTACTGTGCAGTGTATATATACAGAATAATACATGTACTGAGGATTACACCCAGTATACAGGACAGGATAAGTGGTATTGTGCAGTGTATATATACAGAATAATACTGATACTGAGGATTACACCCAGTATACAGGACAGGAGAAGTGGTACTGTGCAGTGTATATATACAGAATAATACTGATACTGAGGATTACACCCAGTATACAGGACAGGAGAAGTGGTACTGTGCACTGTATATATACAGAATAATACAGATACTGAGGATTACACCCACTATACAGGACAGGAAAAGTGGTAATGTGCAGTGTATATATACAGAATAATACTGATACTGAGGATTACACCCAGTATACAGGACAGGAGAAGTGGTACTGTGCAGTGTATATATACAGAATAATACAGATACTGAGGATTACACCCAGTATAGAGGACAGGAGAAGTGGTACTGTGCAGTGTATATATACAGAATAATACATGTACTGAGGATTACACCCACTATACAGGACAGGAGAAGTGGTAATGTGCAGTGTATATACACAGAATAATACAGATGCTGAGGATTACACCCAGTATACAGGACAGGATAAGTGGTATTGTGCAGTGTATATATACAGTATAATACAGATACTGAAGATTACACCCAGTATACAGGACAGGATAAGTGGTAATGTACAGTGTATATACAGTATAATACAGATTCTGAGGATTACACCCACTATACAGGACAGGAGAAGTGGTACTGTGCAGTGTATATATACAGAATAATACAGGTACTGAGGATTACACCCACTATACAGGACAGGAGAAGTGGTACTGTGCAGTGTATATACACAGAATAATACAGATACTGAGGATTATACCCAGTATACAGGACAGGAGAAGTGGTACTGTGCAGTGTATATACACAGAATAATACAGATACTGAGGATTACACCCAGTATACAGGACAGGAGAAGTGGTACTGTGCAGTGTATATACACAGAATAATACAGATACTGAGGATTATACCCAGTATACAGGACAGGAGAAGTGGTACTGTGCAGTGTATATATACAGAATAATACTGATACTGAGGATTACACCCAGTATACAGGACAGGAGAAGTGGTACTGTGCACTGTATATATACAGAATAATACAGATACTGAGGATTACACCCATCATGCAGGACAGGAGAAGTGGTACTGTGCAGTGTATATCTACAGAATAATACAGGTACTGAGGATTACACCCAGTATACAGGAAAAGGAGAAGTGGTACTGTGCAGTGTATCTATACAGAATAATACAGATACTGAGGATTACACCCAGCATACAGGACAGGAGAAGTGGTACTGTGCAGTGTATATATACAGAATAATACAGATACTGAGGATTACACCCACTATGCAGGACAGGAGAAGTGGTACAGTACAGTGTATATATACAGAATAATACTGATACTGAGGATTACACCCAGTATACAGGACAGGAGAAGTGGTACTGTGCAGTGTATATATACAGAATAATACAGATACTGAGGATTACACCCAATATACAGCACAGGAGAAGTGGTACTGTGCAGTGTATATATACAGAATAATACAGATACTGAGGATTACACCCAGTATACAGGACAGGAGAAGTGGTATTGTGCAGTGTATATATACAGAATAATACAGATACTGAGGATTACACCCAGTATACAGGACAGGAGAAGTGGTACTGTGCAGTGTATATATACAGAATAATACAGACACTGAGGATTACACCCAGTATACAGGACAGGAGAAGTGGTACTGTGCAGTGTATATACACAGAATAATACAGATACTGAGGATTACACCCAGTATACAGGAGAAGTGGTACTGTGCAGTGTATATATACAGAATAATGCAGATGCTGAGGATTACACCCAGTATACAGGACAGGAGAAGTGGTACTGTGCAGTGTATATATACAGAATAATACAGATGCTGAGGATTACACCCAGTATACAGGACAGGAGAAGTGGTACTGTGCAGTGTATATATACAGAATAATACAGATACTGAGGATTACACCCAGTATACAGGACAGGAGAAGTGGTACTGTGCAGTGTATATACACAGAATAATACAGATACTGAGGATTACACCCAGTATACAGGAGAAGTGGTACTGTGCAGTGTATATATACAGAATAATACAGATGCTGAGGATTACACCCAGTATACAGGACAGGAGAAGTGGTACTGTGCAGTGTATATATACAGAATAATACAGATACTGAGGATTACACCCACTATGCAGGACAGGAGAAGTGGTACAGTACAGTGTATATATACAGAATAATACTGATACTGAGGATTACACCCAGTATACAGGACAGGAGAAGTGGTACTGTGCAGTGTATATATACAGAATAATACAGACACTGAGGATTACACCCAGTATACAGGACAGGAGAAGTGGTACTGTGCAGTGTATATATACAGAATAATACATGTACTGAGGATTACACCCAGTATACAGGACAGGATAAGTGGTATTGTGCAGTGTATATATACAGTATAATACAGATACTGACGATTACACCCAGTATACAGGACAGGATAAGTGGTAATGTACAGTGTATATACAGTATAATACAGACACTGAGGATTACACCCACTATACAGGACAAGTGGTACTGTGCAGTGTATATATACAGAATAATACAGATACTGAGGATTACACCCAGTATACAGAACAGGAGAAATGGTACTGTGCAGTGTATATATACAGAATAATACATGTACTGAGGATTACACCCAGTATACAGGACAGGATAAGTGGTATTGTGCAGTGTATATATACAGAATAATACTGATACTGAGGATTACACCCAGTATACAGGACAGGAGAAGTGGTACTGTGCAGTGTATATATACAGAATAATACTGATACTGAGGATTACACCCAGTATACAGGACAGGAGAAGTGGTACTGTGCACTGTATATATACAGAATAATACAGATACTGAGGATTACACCCACTATACAGGACAGGAAAAGTGGTAATGTGCAGTGTATATATACAGAATAATACTGATACTGAGGATTACACCCAGTATACAGGACAGGAGAAGTGGTACTGTGCAGTGTATATATACAGAATAATACAGATACTGAGGATTACACCCAGTATAGAGGACAGGAGAAGTGGTACTGTGCAGTGTATATATACAGAATAATACATGTACTGAGGATTACACCCACTATACAGGACAGGAGAAGTGGTAATGTGCAGTGTATATACACAGAATAATACAGATGCTGAGGATTACACCCAGTATACAGGACAGGATAAGTGGTATTGTGCAGTGTATATATACAGTATAATACAGATACTGAAGATTACACCCAGTATACAGGACAGGATAAGTGGTAATGTACAGTGTATATACAGTATAATACAGATTCTGAGGATTACACCCACTATACAGGACAGGAGAAGTGGTACTGTGCAGTGTATATATACAGAATAATACAGGTACTGAGGATTACACCCACTATACAGGACAGGAGAAGTGGTACTGTGCAGTGTATATACACAGAATAATACAGATACTGAGGATTATACCCAGTATACAGGACAGGAGAAGTGGTACTGTGCAGTGTATATACACAGAATAATACAGATACTGAGGATTACACCCAGTATACAGGACAGGAGAAGTGGTACTGTGCAGTGTATATACACAGAATAATACAGATACTGAGGATTATACCCAGTATACAGGACAGGAGAAGTGGTACTGTGCAGTGTATATATACAGAATAATACTGATACTGAGGATTACACCCAGTATACAGGACAGGAGAAGTGGTACTGTGCACTGTATATATACAGAATAATACAGATACTGAGGATTACACCCATCATGCAGGACAGGAGAAGTGGTACTGTGCAGTGTATATCTACAGAATAATACAGGTACTGAGGATTACACCCAGTATACAGGAAAAGGAGAAGTGGTACTGTGCAGTGTATCTATACAGAATAATACAGATACTGAGGATTACACCCAGCATACAGGACAGGAGAAGTGGTACTGTGCAGTGTATATATACAGAATAATACAGATACTGAGGATTACACCCACTATGCAGGACAGGAGAAGTGGTACAGTACAGTGTATATATACAGAATAATACTGATACTGAGGATTACACCCAGTATACAGGACAGGAGAAGTGGTACTGTGCAGTGTATATATACAGAATAATACAGATACTGAGGATTACACCCAATATACAGCACAGGAGAAGTGGTACTGTGCAGTGTATATATACAGAATAATACAGATACTGAGGATTACACCCAGTATACAGGACAGGAGAAGTGGTATTGTGCAGTGTATATATACAGAATAATACAGATACTGAGGATTACACCCAGTATACAGGACAGGAGAAGTGGTACTGTGCAGTGTATATATACAGAATAATACAGACACTGAGGATTACACCCAGTATACAGGACAGGAGAAGTGGTACTGTGCAGTGTATATACACAGAATAATACAGATACTGAGGATTACACCCAGTATACAGGAGAAGTGGTACTGTGCAGTGTATATATACAGAATAATGCAGATGCTGAGGATTACACCCAGTATACAGGACAGGAGAAGTGGTACTGTGCAGTGTATATATACAGAATAATACAGATGCTGAGGATTACACCCAGTATACAGGACAGGAGAAGTGGTACTGTGCAGTGTATATATACAGAATAATACAGATACTGAGGATTACACCCAGTATACAGGACAGGAGAAGTGGTACTGTGCAGTGTATATACACAGAATAATACAGATACTGAGGATTACACCCAGTATACAGGAGAAGTGGTACTGTGCAGTGTATATATACAGAATAATACAGATGCTGAGGATTACACCCAGTATACAGGACAGGAGAAGTGGTACTGTGCAGTGTATATATACAGAATAATACAGATACTGAGGATTACACCCACTATGCAGGACAGGAGAAGTGGTACAGTACAGTGTATATATACAGAATAATACTGATACTGAGGATTACACCCAGTATACAGGAGAGGAGAAGTGGTACTGTGCAGTGTATATATACAGAATAATACAGATACTGAGGATTACACCCAATATACAGGACAGGAGAAGTGGTACTGTGCAGTGTGTATATATACAGAATAATACAGATACTGAGGATTACACCCAGTATACAGGACAGGAGAAGTGGTATTGTGCAGTGTATATATACAGAATAATACAGATACTGAGGATTACACCCAGTATACAGGACAGGAGAAGTGGTACTGTGCAGTGTATATATACAGAATAATACAGACACTGAGGATTACACCCAGTATACAGGACAGGAGAAGTGGTACTGTGCAGTGTATATACACAGAATAATACAGATACTGAGGATTACACCCAGTATACAGGAGAAGTGGTACTGTGCAGTGTATATATACAGAATAATACAGATACTGAGGATTACACCCAGTATACAGGACAGGAGAAGTGGTACTGTGCAGTGTATATATACAGAATAATACAGATGCTGAGGATTACACCCAGTATACAGGACAGGAGAAGTGGTACTGTGCAGTGTATATATACAGAATAATACAGATATTGTGGATTACACCCAGTATATGTCACGCTCCCCGGGTCCTCGGTTCCACTCCCCGGGTCCTCACCCCCGCTCACCTGCCACGCTCCCCGCTCTCCAGCCTCCGGTGCCCGTCCTTCCCAGGCCCCCTGGTCTCCGATCCCGGCGCCCGACGGCTTCCCAGGCCCTGGCCGGCTCCCCTGCGTCCTCCTCTCAGCTTCCTTCCCTGGCTTCTGGCACCCGGGCGGCGCGCATGCGCATTAGGGCGCGCGCGCGGTCACTGACCCTTTCTTAAAGGGCCAGCGTCCATTAACAGGAAATGAGGCTAAACAGGTACAGGGTATAAAGGGGGTTATTGTCCAAGGGGGCGGGGCCTGATCTTCGTGTTTCCTAAGCTAGGAGTCAGGTCTCCTGGTGTTTTTGTGATATACTCACCTATCTCTCTTGTAGAGCCGTGCCTGCCTCGCCATCCAGTCCTGCCGTATCCTGAACCCCGAACGCTGTCCATCTGCCATCCTGACAGTCCGCACCATCTCGGATCCCTGCGGTGACCCGTCATCTCGCTCCAAAGGTTCCGGACCCCGCCTGACATCATCTCGGCTTCCGAACCTGAGCTGCGTCACCCGGACTACCACCCGTGACTCCGTGGTCCCAGGGACTTCTCCGCTATACTCGTGTGCACGGACTGTTCTGCTGTTTATAGTGTTCCAGCTACCGGACTCTCTACTACCATCTAGGAGTTCGGCCCAGTGGATCCACCTCCTGGGTCTGCCCGTCCACCTGGCCGTGACAGTAAGATCAGGCCATGGATCCCGCTGCAGCACTAGCAGCCATACAGGAGGAACTCCAACGCCAGCGTGAAGTCCAGACCCGAATGCTGCAATTCATGTCTTCTGTGGACGCCCGCCTGAACACGCTACAAACGGCAGTTACGACTTCAACATCCCGGGCTTCCACTAGTCAATCCACGGATCCAGCTCCTGTGGCGACTTCTTCAGATACCACCAGACTTCGGTTGGCTTCACCACCCCGGTACGCCGGAGACCCCAAGACCTGCAGGGGATTCTTAAACCAATGCTCCCTCCATTTCACGCAGCTGCCGCATTTGTTTGCCTCCGACCAAGCCAAGGTCGCCTTCATCATGTCCCATCTAGAGGGTGAGGCACTGGCGTGGATGAACCCCTTGTGGGAGAAGGGGGATCCTGTGACCACGAACATCCAGGACTTCCTGCAGGCATTCCGTGGTACTTTTGATGAGCCCGGACGCGCCTCCGCGTCTGCTTCGTCTCTTCTCCGGTTACGTCAGGGGACTCTGACGGTGGGTCAATACGCGATCCGGTTTCGCACCCTGGCCTCAGAACTCGGGTGGAACAACGAGGCTCTAACCGCCGCCTTCTGGGAAGGACTCTCAGGGCGAATTAAAGACGAGCTGGCGGGTCGTGACGTACGACCACCCTGGATGCCCTGATTGCCTTAGCGACTCGAGTGGACATTCGCTTTCAGGAGCGATCCAAGGAAGTGTCCCGTGAGAGACGTCCAGTACGGCATTCCTCTCCTCCGCAGAAACCCTCCGTACTTCAGTCATCGACAGCTGGGGCTCCCGTCCACGAGCCCATGCAGATCGACCGAGTGCGTCAGTCTGAACAACGTCGAGCAGAGCGGCTCGCCAAGGGTCTCTGCTTTTACTGCGGTGAGGGCACACACCTGCTACGCTCCTGTCCAGAGAGGCCGGGAAACTCCAAAGCCTAGGGTTGGTAGGAGAGGCCACCCTAGGTGCTGGGACTCTCTCTGACCCAGTTACATGGACAGTGCAAGTGACAACGGGAGAGACGCGGTTCACGGCTGATGCCTACCTCGATTCCGGGGCAGCAGGCAATTTCATCCAGCAGGCCACGGTGGACAAGTACCGGGTGCCTGTTATTCCACTCGACAAGCCCCTAGTGATTGCCTCGGTGGATGGGAGACCCCTCTCTGACACCATCTCCTGGATCACCAGGCCGGTCGAACTGCGTATCGGTGCCCTTCACACCGAGAACATCGCTTTCTACGTTCTCCCACACATGTCCCACCAGATCCTGCTGGGACTGCCATGGTTGCGGACACACGAACCATCAGTTAGCTGGGGCACTGGCGAAATCACCCGATGGGGCTCTTCGTGTCATGAGAGGTGCCTAAAGTCCATACAACCCATCCGACGACCTCCGGTTCCAGAGAACCTACCGGGGCTGCCCTCGGCCTATTGGTCCTTTGCAGATGTCTTTGATAAAAAGGAATCCGAGGTACTGCCGCCACATCGTCCATACGATTGTGCCATCGACCTGCTCCCAGGAACAACACCACCACGAGGACGCATATATCCTTTATCTCCAGCCGAAACAAGGGCCATGTCTGCTTACATCTCAGAGAGCCTGGCAAGGGGGTTCATTCGGAGATCCTCCTCTCCTGCTGGAGCAGGTTTCTTCTTTGTCAAGAAGAAAGAGGGCGACTTACGCCCATGCATAGACTACCGGGGTCTGAATCAAATCACCGTAAAAAACAAGTACCCTCTGCCGCTCATTCCCGAATTGTTTGACCGGCTTAGAGGAGCTCGTGTGTTCACCAAGCTGGATCTTCGGGGTGCTTACAATCTGGTACGCATCCGCTCTGGTGACGAATGGAAAACCGCGTTCAATACGCGCGATGGACATTATGAATACTGCGTGATGCCCTTCGGCCTGTGTAACGCTCCTGCCGTCTTTCAAGAACTGGTGAACGACGTGTTCCGGGACCTTCTCTACATCTGTGTGGTAGTGTATCTAGATGACATCCTTGTCTTCTCTCCGGACCTCCAAACCCACAGAGAAAACGTACAGCTGGTTCTACAAAGACTGAGAGAGAATCGTCTGTACGCAAAGTATGAGAAGTGTGTCTTTGAGCAGTCTTCTCTCCCCTTTCTGGGGTACATCATCTCTGATACTGGACTGCAGATGGATCCCAAGAAGGTCTCCGCCATTCTCAACTGGCCTCCTCCTTCTGGACTGAAGGCAATCCAACGCTTCCTGGGATTCGCCAACTACTACCGCCAGTTTATCCCTCACTTCTCTGCCTTGACTGCTCCTCTCTCCGCTTTGACTAAGAAGGAGGCTAATCCAAAGGACTGGTCACCTGCGGCTGACGCCGCGTTTGGCTCTCTGAAGCGGGCTTTTGCTTCCTCTCCTGTACTCCACCGTCCGGAGTTAAACCGCCAGTTCACCTTGGAGGTGGATGCCTCCTCCTCAGGAGCCGGAGCAGTGCTCATGCAAAAGTCCTCCTCCGGGAAGATGGTGACTTGCGGATTCTTCTCCAAGAGCTTCTCAGCGCCTGAACGCAACTACACCATCGGTGACCGAGAGCTCTTGGCAGTCAAACTGGCTTTGGAGGAATGGCGCTACCTCCTGGAAGGTGCAGTGTACCCCGTGATTATTTACACGGACCACAAGAACTTGGAATACCTACGGTCCGCTCAGCGTCTGAACCCACGGCAAGCCAGGTGGTCCCTATTCTTTGCCAGGTTTGATTTCCAGCTTCACTTCCGACCCGCGGACAAGAATGTACGCGCTGATGCCTTGTCCAGGTCTTTCATGCCCATGGAGCAGGAGGAAGAGACTACCCAACCCATCATTTGTCCTAGTAAAATCATTCCGGTGGCCCCTGTCACCCTGGCCCAGATACCGCCCGGGAAGACCTATGTCTCCAAGGTTGACAGGGAAAAAGTGTTACACTGGGGTCATGCCTCGAAAACAGCTGGTCATGCTGGTCAGAAAAAGACATGGGGTGCGATTGTACGTCATTATTGGTGGCCATCCCTTCGCACGGACGTCGCTGCTTTTGTATCCGCCTGTTCCTCTTGTGCCAGGAACAAGACGCCCAAACACCTCCCATATGGCCGTCTTCTGCCTCTGCCGATACCCTCAGTTCCGTGGCAACACATAGCAATGGACTTTATTACGGACTTGCCATTGTCCTCCGGACACACAGTCATATGGGTCGTAGTGGACCGGTTCTCTAAAATGGCCCATTTCGTCCCTATGGCTGGACTGCCCTCTGCTCAGGAACTCGCGGACGCCTATATACAACACATCTTCAGCTTGCATGGCTTTCCATTACACATCGTATCCGACAGAGGAACTCAGTTCACCTCCCGCTTCTGGAGGGCTCTCTGTAAACATCTGGGAGTGACTCTGGACTTTTCATCTGCATACCATCCTCAGTCTAATGGCCAGGTAGAGAGGGTCAATCAAATCTTGACCTCTTTCTTACGTCACTATGTTAACGCCCATCACGACGACTGGTCCGCTCTTCTTCCTTGGGCTGAATTCTCCCACAACCACCACATCAGTGAGTCGTCCTCCAGATCTCCCTTCCATGTCGTTTACGGACTTCAGCCTTCCATCCCATTGCCTGTATCCCCTTCTTCGGATGTCCCTGCTGCAGATACAGTAGCCCGTGACTTTGCAACCATTTGGGACTCTGTCAAAGCGTCCCTTGGGCGTGCTTCCCTGCGGATGAAAAGACACGCAGACAAGGAACGTCTGGACCCTCCGTGTTTCTCTCCTGGAGATCTCGTCTGGCTTGCTTCCCAGTACGTCCGCCTGAAGATACCATCATACAAGCTGGGTCCTCGCTACATTGGGCCGTTTAAAGTCCTCAACAAGATCAATGAGGTCTCCTACAAGCTACAGCTCCCGGCCACGATGAGGATACCCAACTCATTCCACGTCTCCCTGCTCAAGCCGGTTGTCCTTGGTCCCTTCTCCGCTGCTGCCAGTCCGGCTCCTCCACCTATTGCCGATGACGACATCTATGCGGTAAGGGATATCGTGGCCATGAAGACCGTACGAGGTCGACAGTTCTTCCTGGTGGACTGGGAAGGGTATGGTCCTGAGGATAGGTCCTGGGAGCCCAGGGAGAACGTGGGCACTCCTCTGATCCGTGCCTTCATGTCCCGGTTGCGGGGAGGGGGGCGTGGGGGGGGTACTGTCACGCTCCCCGGGTCCTCGGTTCCGCTCCCCGGGTCCTCACCCCCGCTCCCCGGCTCACCTGCCACGCTCCCCGCTCTCCAGCCTCCGGTGCCCGTCCTTCCCAGGCCCCCTGGTCTCCGATCCCGGCGCCCGACGGCTTCCCAGGCCCTGGCCGGCTCCCCTGCGTCCTCCTCTCAGCTTCCTTCCCTGGCTTCTGGCACCCGGGCGGCGCGCATGCGCATTAGGGCGCGCGCGCGGTCACTGACCCTTTCTTAAAGGGCCAGCGTCCATTAACAGGAAATGAGGCTAAACAGGTACAGGGTATAAAGGGGGTTATTGTCCAAGGGGGGGGGCCTGATCTTCATGTTTCCTAAGCTAGGAGTCAGGTCTCCTGGTGTTTTTGTGATATACTCACCTATCTCTCTTGTAGAGTCGTGCCTGCCTCGCCATCCAGTCCTGCCGTATCCTGAACCCCGAACGCTGTCCATCTGCCATCCTGACAGTCCGCACCATCTCGGATCCCTGCGGTGACCCGTCATCTCGCTCCAAAGGTTCCGGACCCCGCCTGACATCATCTCGGCTTCCGAACCTGAGCTGCGTCACCCGGACTACCACCCGTGACTCCGTGGTCCCAGGGACTTCTCCGCTATACTCGTGTGCACGGACTGTTCTGCTGTTTATAGTGTTCCAGCTACCGGACTCTCTACTACCATCTAGGAGTTCGGCCCAGTGGATCCACCTCCTGGGTCTGCCCGTCCACCTGGCCGTGACAGTATACAGGACAGGAGAAGTGGTACTGTGCAGTGTATATATACAGAATAATACATGTACTGAGGATTACACCCAGTATACAGGACAGGATAAGTGGTATTGTGTAGTGTATATATACAGAATAATACAGACACTGAGGATTACACCCAGTATACAGGACAGGAGGAGTGGCACTGTGCAGTGTATATATACAGAATAATACAGATACTGAGGATTACACCCAGTATACAGGACAGGAGAAGTGGTACAGTACAGTGTATATATACAGAATAATACACGTACTGAGGATTACACCCAGTATACAGGACAGGAGAAGTGGTACTGTGCAGTGTATATATACAGAATAATACAGATACTGAGGATTACACCCAGTATACAGGACAGGAGAAGTGGTACTGTGCAGTGTATATACACAGAATAATACAGATACTGAGGATTACACCCAGTATACAGGAGAAGTGGTACTGTGCAGTGTATATATACAGAATAATACAGATGCTGAGGATTACACCCAGTATACAGGACAGGAGAAGTGGTACTGTGCAGTGTATATATACAGAATAATACAGATGCTGAGGATTACACCCAGTATACAGGACAGGAGAAGTGGTACTGTGCAGTGTATATATACAGAATAATACAGATACTGAGGATTACACCCAGTATACAGGACAGGAGAAGTGGTACTGTGCAGTGTATATATACAGAATAATACATGTACTGAGGATTACACCTAGTATACAGGACAGGATAAGTGGTATTGTGCAGTGTATATATACAGAATAATACAGATACTGAGGATTACACCCACTATACAGGACAGGAGAAGTGGTACTGTGCAGTGTATATATACAGAATAATACAGATACTGAGGAATACACCCAGTATACAGGACAGGAGAAGTGGTACTGTGCAGTGTATATATACAGAATAATACAGATACTGAGGATTACACCCAGTATACAGGACAGGAGAAGTGGTACTGTGCAGTGTATATATACAGAATAATACAGATACTGAGGATTACACCCAGTATACAGGACAGGGGAAGTGGTACTGTGCAGTGTATGTATACATAATAATACAGGTACTGAGGATTACACCCAGTATACAGGAGAAGTGGTTCTGTGCAGTGTATATATACAGAATAATACAGATACTGAGGATTACACCCAGTATACAGGACAGGAGAAGTGGTACTGTGCAGTGTATATATACACAGAATAATACAGATACTGAGGATTACACCCAGTATACAGGACAGGAGAAGTGGTACTGTGCAGTGTATATATACAGAATAATACAGATGCTGAGGATTACACCCAGTATACAGGACAGGAGAAGTGGTACTGTGCAGTGTATATATACAGAATAATACAGACACTGAGGATTACACCCAGTATACAGGACAGGAGAAGTGGTACTGTGCAGTGTATATATACAGAATAATACAGGTACTGAGGATTACACCCACTATAAAGGACAAGTGGTACTGTGCAGTGTATATATACAGAATAATACAGATACTGAGGATTACACCCAGTATACAGGACAGGAGAAGTGGTACTGTGCAGTGTATATATACAGAATAATGCATGTACTGAGGATTACACCCAGTATACAGGACAGGATAAGTGGTATTGTGCAGTGTATATATACAGAATAATACAGATACTGAGGATTACACCCACTATACAGGACAGGAGAAGTGGTACTGTGCAGTGTATATATACAGAATAATACTGATACTGAGGATTACACCCAGTATACAGGACAGGAGAAGTGGTAATGTGCAGTGTATATATACAGAATAATACTGAGGATTACACCCAGTATACAGGACAGGAGAAGTGGTACTGTGCAGTGTATATATACAGAATAATACAGATACTGAGGACTACACCCAGTATACAGGACAGGAGAAGTGGTACTGTGCACTGTATATATACAGAATAATACAGATACTGAGGATTACACCCAGTATACAGGACAGGAGAAGTGGTACTGTGCAGTGTATATATACAGAATAATACAGATACTGAGGAATACACCCAGTATACAGGACAGGAGAAGTGGTACTGTGTAGTGTATATATACAGAATAATACAGATACTGAGGATTACACACAGTATACAGGAGAAGTGGTACTGTGCAGTGTATATATACAGAATAATACAGATACTGAGGATTATACCCAGTATACAGGACAGGAGAAATGGTACTGTGCAGTGTATATATACAGAATATTACAGATACTGAGGAATACACCCAGTATACAGGACAGGAGAAGTGGTACTGTGCAGTGTATATATACAGAATAATACAGATACTGAGGATTACACCCAGTATACAGGACAGGAGAAGTGGTACTGTGCAGTGTATATATACACACAGAATAATACAGATACTGAGGATTACACCCAGTATACAGGACAGGAGAAGTGGTACTGTGCAGTGTATATATACAGAATAATACAGATGCTGAGGATTACACCCAGTATACAGGACAGGAGAAGTGGTACTGTGCAGTGTATATATACAGAATAATACAGACACTGAGGATTACACCCAGTATACAGGACAGGAGAAGTGGTACTGTGCAGTGTATATATACAGAATAATACATGTACTGAGGATTACACCCAGTATACAGGACAGGATAAGTGGTATTGTGCAGTGTATATATACAGTATAATACAGATACTGACGATTACACCCAGTATACAGGACAGGATAAGTGGTAATGTACAGTGTATATACAGTATAATACAGACACTGAGGATTACACCCACTATACAGGACAGGAGAAGTGGTACTGTGCAGTGTATATATACAGAATAATACAGGTACTGAGGATTACACCCACTATACAGGACAAGTGGTACTGTGCAGTGTATATATACAGAATAATACAGATACTGAGGATTACACCCAGTATACAGGACAGGAGAAGTGGTACTGTGCAGTGTATATATACAGAATAATACATGTACTGAGGATTACACCCAGTATACAGGACAGGATAAGTGGTATTGTGCAGTGTATATATACAGAATAATACAGATACTGAGGATTACACCCAGTATACAGGACAGGAGAAGTGGTACTGTGCAGTGTAAATATATACAGAATAATACAGACACTGAGGATTACACCCAGTATACAGGACAGGAAAAGTGGTAATGTGCAGTGTATATATACAGAATAATACTGATACTGAGGATTACACCCAGTATACAGGACAGGAGAAGTGGTACTGTGCAGTGTATATATACAGAATAATACAGATACTGAGGATTACACCCAGTATAGAGGACAGGAGAAGTGGTACTGTGCAGTGTATATATACAGAATAATACATGTACTGAGGATTACACCCAGTATACAGGACAGGATAAGTGGTATTGTGCAGTGTATATATACAGTATAATACAGATACTGAAGATTACACCCAGTATACATGACTGATGGACTAGTGAATTGCGCTCCTGGTAACCTAATAAATAAGACACCACACACTGCGTGACATGGATTAAAATTTTGGCCACAGCAGCCCTTTATTTTATAAGAAAAAACATCAACAAGAAAAAAACGAGATTATCGGCCCAGAGATGTGGTTGTTATAAATCCCAGCCCCATATCCCCCTCCGCCGTGTACACCTAGCTCAAGGGGGAATCTGGGTATACCCCTTGATCATTTTCCTTGTGTCCGCTGAGCTCCTCCCCAGGGACCCATCTATTCCACTGTCCACTGAGCTCCTCCCCAGGGACCCATATTCCACTGTCCGCTGAGCTCTGGCCCAGGGACCCCATTAAAAACATAATTCTCCAACCAACAAAGAGGGGGTTTAAACAACCACATCCCGCCAAGACTCGCTCTTGTGACACCTTACAAGAGTGAGTTCCTCCACAACTTAATGGCTCGTTCTACTCCTTCTTGTATTCCCAACATCCATATATCAATGCCAATGTCATTAAGATGTACCTTATCATCTCTCCAAAAATGTTCCTTTGTATTTTCAAGCATCTGGTGACGTATGGCCACCCCTCCGTTTTCCAACACAAATTTTGTTATTTTTTTATTAACCTTTATCCTTGTATTATTGATGCGAGCCACTGATCGCGCTGTTCTCCACATTTGTCTAGCTACTATATCCGACCAGACCACCACTGTTTCTGGGTAAGACCTCCATAAATTCAACATATCGAGCTTTATGTTCCTAACTAAATGTCTTGATGTTCTTATTGCTAAATCATTACCACCTAAATGGATAAGTAAGACGTCCGGGGGGCGGTAGAACTCCACATGATACTGGATTTCTTTTAACAGCTGATGCCACTGCATTCCCCTCTTTCCTATCCATGTCACCCGTGCCAAGGAACTGGGCAACCCCAACTGTTTGCCATTAGGCCTGACTGCTGCACGTAAGGCCCCCCAAAAAACAAATGAATGTCCCATGATCCAAACCAGGCATTGCTGTTCAGCTCAAACAAAAACAAAAAACACAATTATCAAACAATTGTCTAAATGAAGACACAACTACTATAAGATTACCAAAATGTACACATATATATACATGTACGCCATTTATAATAAATGCAATCTAATGTAACTCTTAAATCTGCTCGATTCCCATCTCCCGATTTTTTTAACTATGTCCGGCCCTAAGCCCCATCTAGCAGCTTCTGTGGCTGCTCCTATCCTAAACGAGTGTGAAGTGAATGCATTTGGAGACTCTCCCAATATTGTCAGGCATTTTTTAAGAACTGCTGTGAATTGAAATTGTGACAATGACTTACAATCCTCATGAATTAGTAATGAACCTTGGATATTTGGCCTTCTTAAGACATAGTTTCTAAAACAGATGACCGGGCAGGCCCTGGAACCGCTTAAAGGAAACAATGGGATCCATTTTCCTCTACCCTGTTGATCAGTTTTTGACTTTGCTAGAAAACATTCCAATCTGTCTGTGTACTGATGCATGTCCTCAGCTTGTAGACCCCCACTTCTGGTGGAGCTACTCGACACTAACTCGCTGATTCTAAAAGCTCCAAAAAAGGCCAGTGTGAATGCACAACTAAAGAGAAACACTTCAAACGGACTGCTCCAGACTCGGCCTCGTACACTCAGTATCTGCTGCAATAACTGGAAAGAAATCGGACGCCGTTTATCTCTGGTCTTCTTACAACTTTTCCTGTAACCCTTTAGGGCCTGCTTAACTAAAAAATGCTTTGTGTAATCAGTGAAGTCGTGCAACTTAAACCAAAAAGCTAATCCAGACATTTTACTATCAATACTGGACAATGAAGTACCGTCCACAAAGGCCCTGCTAATGTAAAATAACAACAAGGAAACATTGTCATGTACACTGGCATCATGTGCCACTAGAGCACACAAGTCTTCCCATTCCCTCCATGCTGACTGGTACCTCTGCCATGTGCTTACACCCACAGACCGTTCTATCAGAGCGTATGCGGTGTCACTGGCAGTGACCACAGAAAATCCGGACACTTCTTGCCTTGTACCTCTGCCATCGGGGCTAACGAACGGAATCTGTCCCACTGAAAACGAGACAGAGCATCAGCCACAGAATTACACACGCCGGGGACATGCACAGCTGTAATCTGACAATTTGACTTTAAACAGCGCAGCACTAGATGACGCAGCAACGTAACAACAGGCAGGGAAGAAGCTGATTGTTTGTTGATGACTTCTACAACTCCCAAATTATCACAATGAAATCTCACTTTTCGGTTTTGGAAAATATTGCACCAAATTTCACAAGCAACCACTATGGGGAACAATTCAAGGAGTACTAAGTTTCGTGTTAACCCATTGTTTCTCCAACTCTCTGGCCACCTATCTGCACACCACTGTCCAGAACAATATGCACCAAAACCAGTTGACCCCGCTGCATCAGTGTGGATGTCTAGATCAAAATTTGAAACCGGTGGTCTAATCCACAATGACCTCCCATTAAACTCCATTAAGAACTGTTCCCATACCGCCAGATCGTCCTTTAATGTTCTAGCCAGCCGCACAAAGTGATGTGGAAAGGTTATGCCTGAGGTAGCTGCAGCTAGGCGCCTACAAAAGACTCTACCCATTGGAATAATGCGACACGCAAAGTTCATTTTTCCTAACAGCGATTGTAGATCCTTTAATCTGATCTTACGGTGAGATCTAGCTTCTCTGACTGCCTCCAGCAGATCACTGACCTTGTCATCCGGTAATCTGCACTCCATTGCTTCACTGTCAATCAAAATTCCTAAAAACTTGATAAGTGTAGACGGGGCTTCTGTTTTATCTGATGCTAACGGTACTCCGAAACGCTTAAAAACCGACTGAATCGCTGACAATAATGAAGCACAAACAAATGTCTTTGGTGGACCAATACATAAGAAATCATCTAGATAATGCAGGACGGAACGCACGCCGGCTTCCTTCTTTACTACCCACTCCAAAAATGTGCTAAATGATTCAAACAAGGAGCATGAGATGGAGCAGCCCATGGGTAAACACAAGTCTACATAAAACCTTCCCTGCCACTGACAACCCAAGAGATGGAAGCTTTCTGGATGGACTGGTAAGAGTCTAAAGGCTGCTTCAATGTCTGTTTTTGCCATTAAAGCTCCTCTGCCGTACTTCTGAACCCATGCAATCGCTGTATCAAATGAAGTATACGAGACTGTGCAAAGTTCCTGATCGATTCCATCATTAACTGAGCTTCCATGAGGGAAGGACAGATGATGGATCAGCCTAAACTTATTGGGTTCCTTCTTTGGGACCACCCCCAATGGAGAGACCCTTAAGTTTTCTATTGGCATTTTGGGGAATGGGCCTGCCATGCGGCCCAGGTCAATTTCTTTGTTTAGTTTTGTGGAGACAATGTGAGAATATGTATAAGCTGAAGCAAGGTTACGAGAACAGGTTAATGGGCCTGAAGTAGATGGGATCTTAAAACATTCTGAGAAGCCCTCCCCCAGCAATTGTGCTGCTTTTCTATCTGGGTACCTGCTTAGATAGCCCACCATCTCCCCGAGTCTAATTGGGGTTTCCCCCTTTTTGGTTAATCTCTGCTGTTGGGGTTTTATTTCGTTTAAAGCATTTGGATAGGCTATGGTTTCCACTACAGAAGGTGCATTCATGTCTGTACCTGCATGTGTTTCCGAATCCGCACTGGCTATCATTGAACTGCCAGCAGCAACCTTTTCTGTTTGCTGCCGACAATCCGATTGCTGATGATCTGCCGACATAGCCCTGAAAGGGCTGATTAACCCCACGTGGCGCTGTCATGAGACGCATCCATAAACTAATATCTTTGTGATCCCAACGAATCCCTTGGCGACCAGCCTTTCGTTGGCGAAACTGCTCATCATAGCGCAGCCATGCTAAACCTCCATACACACGGTGCGCCTCCCCGATAGAATTCATGTAACAAAATAAGGCAGAGCAATGTTCAGGAGTTTTTTGGCCTATTACACTTGCTAATATGGCAAAAGCCTGGAACCAATTGGCAAATGTTTGGGGGATGAGACGATACCGTCTTTCTTGTTCCTCTCTTTTCCTCTCATCAAACCTGACTCTATCCAAGTTATATTTTTCTAAGGGCAATAATGAAAATATTTCCACATATTCGTCGGCCCAAATCTTCTCCCTAACCTCCTGTTTCAAATGAATTCCTAGAGGACCCTCAAAACATACATATAATTCTCCTTTTGCTGCATCAGATAATGTAACCCCTTGTGAAATTACTGCGTCCTCCTGTGTCTCTGGATCAGCACACAACTGACTTACCACCTCCGATGTCCGGCGACCATTTCCACACCATGCAGCAATAGGAGAAGAAGTTATGGGTAAGCTAGACTGACTCAAAGCCTCCTTAACCCCGACACTAATTGCTGTACTACTGAATTAAGATCCCATCCTACATTGCCGGGAACTGCACCCCCAACTGAGCCCACTGGACTTATTACAGGTGTTGTTACACTAGATATAGGACAAGAAAAAGTGTTCTCACCAATACCTGGCTGCGTCCTAGGTTGACCAGCCGTCCGTGACGTATTAGTTATAGTCTCTACAGCCCCTTCATTATTGAAGTGCTGCGTGCTGCTGCCCTCTAGTGGGGAGTCGTTATCTGTGTCATAGTCATTGTCTGGAATCTCTTCTGAGTCTTGTAGCTGTAGATTTATTGCTTGACTCACATCCTGAGCCGGCCGATGAAGTCTTTGTCTGGTTAAAGTACTTTTGCGCAGTTGTCTTTTTGGATTCCTACCACTCCTCGTGTGATGAGAACCCGGATCCGGAAAAGTTGTGTGTCCTAAGCCCATCCCCCCGTGTTGGTTTAGTTCCTGGGGTGAGGCCGTATGATGTCCTCTAGAATGATGCAAAGTTTGTTGAGGAAGTTCTAAGGATTCATGGTGGGCTGTGGTCACGTCAGTTGTAGCTTGTGTGGCTGCTTCTCTGGCTGGCACCTCAGTAGAGCTGGACTTTCTCCTTGCACTTCTTGGTGTCTCTCTGGTTAGATGGTCGGGCTCTTTTCTCTGTCCCTTGTTATTCTTGTACTGTAGTTTCCTTCCTGGTTTGTAAGAAGGATCAGAGGCCGAGCTGCGCTTTGCTCTTTTCCTAGAAGTAACAGAAGGACTTATGATCCTATTGTGAGTCCTATTGGCCATTTCAGAAGTTAGTCTCTCAGGAGGTCTTGATCTTCTTAGAGTTTGATGTTCAGAAAGTTCAGAAGGGACAGATGCTGTATCCCGGGCACTCTTCAGCAATTCGTCTAGCTGGGCCTGAAGCCATTCGGGCCTACACGTTAAAGCCGCAGCCTGAACAGTCTTCAGCAAGGCATCCATACTGCTGGTTCAGTCTTTGAGTCCAGGACAAAGGAATGACACCTTAACATGGGACCTATTTCTTATATGGCCCCTGCCCCCCATCTCTCCTCCTGCTTGCTGACCACCACCACATTCCTTAGGTAAAAACCCCATCCCTTACTCCTTAACCCTTTCCTGGATCTATCACTGCCTCAGTCATGTACGTTACGGCTATCTGCCTTCACTCTGCTGGACAGGATAAGTGGTAATGTACAGTGTATATACAGTATAATACAGATACTGAGGATTACACCCACTATGCAGGACAGGAGAAGTGGTACAGTACAGTGTATATATACAGAATAATACTGATACTGAGGATTACACCCAGTATACAGGACAGGAGAAGTGGTACTGTGCAGTGTATATATACAGAATAATACAGATACTGAGGATTACACCCAATATACAGGACAGGAGAAGTGGTACTGTGCAGCGTATATATACAGAATAATACAGATACTGAGGATTACACCCAGCATACAGGACAGGAGAAGTGGTACTGTGCAGTGTATATATACAGAATAATACAGATACTGAGGATTACACCCACTATGCAGGACAGGAGAAGTGGTACAGTACAGTGTATATATACAGAATAATACAGACACTGAGGATTACACCCAGTATACAGGACAGGAGAAGTGGTACAGTACAGTGTATATATACAGAATAATACTGATACTGAGGATTACACCCAGTATACAGGACAGGAGAAGTGGTACTGTGCAGTGTATATATACAGAATAATACAGATACTGAGGATTACACCCAGTATACAGGACAGGAGAAGTGGTATTGTGCAGTGTATATATACAGAATAATACAGATACTGAGGATTACACCCAGTATACAGGACAGGAGAAGTGGTACTGTGCAGTGTATATATACAGAATAATACAGACACTGAGGATTACACCCAGTATACAGGACAGGAGAAGTGGTACTGTGCAGTGTATATACACAGAATAATACAGATACTGAGGATTACACCCAGTATACAGGAGAAGTGGTACTGTGCAGTGTATATATACAGAATAATACAGATGCTGAGGATTACACCCAGTATACAGGACAGGAGAAGTGGTACTGTGCAGTGTATATATACAGAATAATACAGATGCTGAGGATTACACCCAGTATACAGGACAGGAGAAGTGGTACTGTGCAGTGTATATATACAGAATAATACAGATACTGAGGATTACACCCAGTATACAGGACAGGAGAAGTGGTACTGTGCAGTGTATATACACAGAATAATACAGATACTGAGGATTACACCCAGTATACAGGAGAAGTGGTACTGTGCAGTGTGTATATATACAGAATAATACAGATGCTGAGGATTACACCCAGTATACAGGACAGGAGAAGTGGTACTGTGCAGTGTATATATACAGAATAATACAGATACTGAGGATTACACCCACTATGCAGGACAGGAGAAGTGGTACAGTACAGTGTATATATACAGAATAATACTGATACTGAAGATTACACCCAGTATACAGGACAGGAGAAGTGGTACTGTGCAGTGTATATATACAGAATAATACAGACACTGAGGATTACACCCAATATACAGGACAGGAGAAGTGGTACTGTGCAGTGTATATATACAGAATAATACAGATACTGAGGATTACACCCAGTATACAGGACAGGAGAAGTGGTACTGTGCAGTGTATATATACAGAATAATACAGACACTGAGGATTACACCCAGTATACAGGACAGGAGAAGTGGTACTGTGCAGTGTATATACACAGAATAATACAGACACTGAGGATTACACCCAGTATACAGGACAGGAGAAGTGGTACTGTGCAGTGTATATATACAGAATAATACAGACACTGAGGATTACACCCAGTATACAGGACAGGAGAAGTGGTACTGTGCAGTGTATATACACAGAATAATACAGACACTGAGGATTACACCCAGTATACAGGACAGGAGAAGTGGTATTGTGCAGTGTATATATACAGAATAATACAGATACTGAGGATTACACCCAGTATACAGGACAGGAGAAGTGGTACTGTGCAGTGTATATATACAGAATAATACAGACACTGAGGATTACACCCAGTATACAGGACAGGAGAAGTGGTACTGTGCAGTGTATATACACAGAATAATACAGATACTGAGGATTACACCCAGTATACAGGAGAAGTGGTACTGTGCAGTGTATATATACAGAATAATACAGATGCTGAGGATTACACCCAGTATACAGGACAGGAGAAGTGGTACTGTGCAGTGTATATATACAGAATAATACAGATGCTGAGGATTACACCCAGTATACAGGACAGGAGAAGTGGTACTGTGCAGTGTATATATACAGAATAATACAGATACTGAGGATTACACCCAGTATACAGGACAGGAGAAGTGGTACTGTGCAGTGTATATATACAGAATAATACATGTACTGAGGATTACACCTAGTATACAGGACAGGATAAGTGGTATTGTGCAGTGTATATATACAGAATAATACAGATACTGAGGATTACACCCACTATACAGGACAGGAGAAGTGGTACTGTGCAGTGTATATATACAGAATAATACAGATACTGAGGAATACACCCAGTATACAGGACAGGAGAAGTGGTACTGTGCAGTGTATATATACAGAATAATACAGATACTGAGGATTACACCCAGTATACAGGACAGGAGAAGTGGTACTGTGCAGTGTATATATACAGAATAATACAGATACTGAGGATTACACCCAGTATACAGGACAGGGGAAGTGGTACTGTGCAGTGTATGTATACAGAATAATACAGGTACTGAGGATTACACCCAGTATACAGGAGAAGTGGTTCTGTGCAGTGTATATATACAGAATAATACAGATACTGAGGATTACACCCAGTATACAGGACAGGAGAAGTGGTACTGTGCAGTGTATATATACACAGAATAATACAGATACTGAGGATTACACCCAGTATACAGGACAGGAGAAGTGGTACTGTGCAGTGTATATATACAGAATAATACAGATGCTGAGGATTACACCCAGTATACAGGACAGGAGAAGTGGTACTGTGCAGTGTATATATACAGAATAATACAGACACTGAGGATTACACCCAGTATACATGACTGATGGACTAGCAGAGTGAAGGCAGATAGACGTAACGTACATGACTGAGGCAGTGATAGATCCAGGAAAGGGTTAAGGAGTAAGGGATGGGGGTTTTTACCTAAGGAATGTGGTGGTGGGCGAGCAGGAGGAGAGATGGGGGCAGGGGCCATATAAGAAATAGGTCCCATGTTAAGGTGTCATTCCTTTGTCCTGGACTTAAAGACTGAACAAGCAGTATGGATGCCTTGCTGAAGAGCGTTCAGGCCGCGGCTTTGACATGTAGGCCCGAATGGATTCAGGCCCAGCTAGACGAATTGCTGAAGAATGCCCGGGATACAGCATCTGTCCCTTCTGAACTTTCTGAACATCAAACTCTAAGAAGATCAAGACCTCCTGAGAGACTAACTTCTGAAATGGCCAATAGGACTCACAATAGGATCATAAGTCCTTCCGTTACTTCTAGGAAAAGAGCAAAGCGTAGCACGGCCTCTGATCCATCTTACAAACCAGGAAGGAAATTACAGTACAAGAATAACAAAGGACAGAGAAAAGAGCCCGACCATCTAACCAGAGAGACACCAAGAAGTGCAAGGAGAAAGTCCAGCTCTACTGAGGTGCCAGCCAGAGAAGCAGCCATACAAGCTACAACTGACGTGACCACAGCCCACCATGAATCCTTAGAACTTCCTCAACAAACTTTGTATCATTCTAGAGGACATCATACGGCCTTACCCCAGGAAATAAACCAACACGGGGGGATGGGCTTAGGACACACAACATTTCCGGATCCGGGTTCTCATTACACGAGGAGTGGCAGGAATCCAAAAAGACAACTGCGCAAAAGTACTTTAACCAGACAAAGACTTCTTCGGCCGGCTCAGGATATGAGTCCGGCAAGAAATCTACAGCTACAAGACTCAGAAGAGATTCCAGACAATGACTATGACACAGATAACGACTGCCCACTAGAGGGCAGCAGCACGCAGCACTTCAATAATGGAGGGGCTGTAGAGACTATAACTAATACGTCACGGACGGCTGGTCAACCTAGGACGCAGCCAGGTATTGGTGAGAACACTTTTTCTTGTCCTATATCTAGTGTAACAACACCTGTAATGAATCCAGTGGGCGCAGTTTGGGGTACAGGTCCCGGCAATGTAGGATGGGATCTTAATTCAGTAGTACAGCAATTAGTGTCCGGGGTTAAGGAGGCTTTGAGTCAGTCTAGCTTACCCATAACTTCTTCTCCTATTGCTGCATGGTGTGGAAATGGTCGCCGGACATCGGAGGTGGTAAGTCAGTCGTGTGCTGATCCAGACACACAGGAGGACGCAGTAATTTCACAAGGGGTTCCATTATCTGATGCAGCAAAAGGAGAATTATATGTATGTTTTGAGGGTCCTCTAGGAATTCATTTGAAACAGGAGGTTAGGGAGAAGATTTGGGCCGACGAATATGTGGAAATATTTTCATTATTGCCCTTAGAAAAATATAACTTGGATAGAGTAAGGTTTGATGAGAGGAAAAGAGAGGAACAAGAAAGACGGTATTGTCTCATCCCCCAAACATTTAGCAATTGGTTCCAGGCTTTTGCCATATTAGCAAGTGTAATAGGCCAAAAAACTCCTGAACATTGCTCTGCCTTATTTTGTTACATGAATTCTATCGGGGAGGCGCACCGTGCGTATGGAGGTTTAGCATGGCTGCGCTATGATGAGCAGTTTCGCCAACGAAAGGCTGGTCGCCAAGGGATTCGTTGGGATCACAAAGATATTAGTTTATGGATGCGTCTCATGACAGCGCCACGTGGGGTTAATCAGCCCTTTCAGGGCTATGTCGGCAGATCATCAGCAATCGGATTGTCGGCAGCAAACAGAAAAGGTTGCTGCTGGCAGTTCAATGATAGCCAGTGCAGATTCGGAAACACATGCAGGTACAAACATGAATGCAGCTTCTGTAGTGGAAACCATAGCCTATCAAAATGCTTTACACGAAATAAAACCCCAACAGCAGAGATTAACCAAAAAGGGGGAAACCCCAATTAGACTCGGGGAGATGGTGGGCTATCTAAGCAGGTACCCAGATAGAAAAGCAGCACAATTGCTGGGGGAGGGTTTCTCAGAAGGTTTTAAGATCCCATCTACTTCAGGCCCATTAACCTGTTCTCGTAACCTTGCTTCAGCTTATACATATTCTCACATTGTCTCCACAAAACTAAACAAAGAAATTGACCTGGGCCGCATGGCAGGCCCATTCCCCAAAATGCCAATAGAAAACTTAAGGGTCTCTCCATTGGGGGTGGTCCCAAAGAAGGAACCCAATAAGTTTAGGCTGATCCATCATCTGTCCTTCCCTCATGGAAGCTCAGTTAATGATGGAATCGATCAGGAACTTTGCACAGTCTCGTATACTTCATTTGATACAGCGATTGCATGGGTTCAGAAGTACGGCAGAGGAGCTTTAATGGCAAAAACAGACATTGAAGCTGCCTTTAGACTCCTACCAGTCCATCCAGAAAGCTTCCATCTCTTGGGTTGTCAGTGGCAGGGAATGTTTTATGTAGACTTGTGTTTACCGATGGGCTGCTCCATCTCATGCTCCTTGTTTGAATCATTTAGCACATTTTTGGAGTGGGTAGTAAAGAAGGAAGCCGGCGTGCGTTCCGTCCTGCATTATCTAGATGATTTCCTATGTATAGGTCCACCAAAGTCATTTGTTTGTGCTTCATTATTGGCAGCGATTCAGTCGGTTTTTAAGTGTTTTGGAGTACCGTTAGCATCAGATAAAACAGAAGGCCCGTCTACACTTATCAAGTTTTTAGGAATTTTGATTGACAGTGAAGCAATGGAGTGCAGATTACCGGATGACAAGGTCAGTGATCTGCTGGAGGCAGTCAGAGAAGCTAGATCTCACCGTAAGATCAGATTAAAGGATCTACAATCGCTGTTAGGGAAAATGAACTTTGCGTGTCGCATTATTCCAATGGGTAGAGTTTTTTGTAGGCGCCTAGCTGCAGCTACCTCAGGCATAACCTTTCCACATCACTTTGTGCGGCTGGCTAGAACATTAAAGGACGATCTGGCGGTATGGGAACAGTTCTTAATAGAGTTTAATGGGAGGTCATTGTGGATCAGACCACCGGTTTCAAATTTTGATCTAGACATCCACACTGATGCAGCGGGGTCAACTGGTTTTGGTGCATATTGTTCGGGACAGTGGTGTGCAGATAGGTGGCCAGAGAGTTGGAGAAACAATGGGTTAACACGAAACTTAGTACTCCTTGAATTGTTCCCCATTGGTTGCTTGTGAAATTTGGTACAATATTTTCCAAAACCGAAAAGTGAGATTTCATTGTGATAACTTGGGAGTTGTAGAAGTCATCAACAAACAATCAGCTTCTTCCCTGCCTGTTGTTACGTTGCTGCGTCATCTAGTGCTGCGCTGTTTAAAGTCAAATTGTCAGATTACAGCTGTGCATGTTCCCGGTGTTTGCAATTCTGTGGCTGATGCTCTGTCTCGTTTTCAGTGGGACAGATTCCGTTCGTTAGCCCCGATGGCAGAGGTACAAGGCAAGAAGTGTCCGGATTTTCTGTGGTCACTGCCAGTGACACCGCATACGCTCTGATAGAACGGTCTGTGGGTGTAAGCACATGGCAGAGGTACCAGTCAGCATGGAGGGAATGGGAAGACTTGTGTGCTCTAGTGGGACATGATGCCAGGTTACATGACAATGTTTCCTTGTTGTTATTTTACATTAGCAGGGCCTTTGTGGATGGTACTTCATTGTCCAGTATTGATAGTAAAATGTCTGGATTAGCTTTTTGGTTTAAGTTGCACGACTTCACTGATTACACAAAGCATTTTTTAGTTAAGCAGGCCCTAAAGGGTTACAGGAAAAGTTGTAAGAAGACCAGAGATAAACGGCGTCCGATTTCTTTCCAGTTATTGCAGCAGATACTGAGTGTACTAGGCCGAGTCTGTAGCAGTCCCTTTGAAGTGTTTCTCTTTAGTTGTGCATTCACACTGGCCTTTTTTGGCGCTTTTAGAATCAGCGAGTTGGTGGCGAGTAGCTCCACCAGAAGTGGGGGTCTACAAGCTGAGGACGTGCATCAGTACACAGACAGAGGGGGTCTACAAGCCGAGGACGTGCATCAGTACACAGACAGATTGGAATGTTTTCTAGCAAAGTCAAAAACTGATCAACAGGGTAGAGGAAAATGGATCACATTGTTTCCTTTAAGCGGGTCCAGGGCCTGCCCGGTCATCTGTTTTAGAAACTATGTCTCAAGAAGGCCAAATATCCAAGGTTCATTACTAATTCATGAGGATTGTAAGTCATTGTCACAATTTCAATTCACAGCAGTTCTTAAAAAATGCCTGACAATATTGGGAGAGTCTCCAAATGCATTCACTTCACACTCATTTAGGATAGGAGCAGCCACAGAAGCTGCTAGATGGGGCTTAGGGCCTGACATAGTTAAAAAAATCGGGAGATGGGAATCGAGCAGATTTAAGAGTTACATTCGATTACATTTATTATAAATGGCGTACATGTATATATATGTGTACATTGTGGTAATCCTATAGTAGTTGTGTCTTCATTTAGACAATTGTGTGATAATTGTGTTTTTGTTTTTTGTTTTAGCTGAACAGCAATGCCTGGTTTGGATCATGGGACATTCATTTGTTTTTTGGGGGGCCTTACGTGCAGCAGTCAGGCCTAATGGCAAACAGTTGGGGTTGCCCAGTTCCTTGGCACGGGTGACATGGATAGGAAAGAGGGGAATGCAGTGGCATCAGCTGTTAAAAGAAATCCAGTATCATGTGGAGTTCTACCGCCCCCCGGACGTCTTACTTATCCATTTAGGTGGTAATGATTTAGCAATAAGAACATCAAGACATTTAGTTAGGAACATAAAGCTTGATATGTTGAATTTATGGAGGTCTTACCCAGAAACAGTGGTGGTCTGGTCGGATATAGTAGCTAGACAAATGTGGAGAACAGCGCGATCAGTGGCTCGCATCAATAATACAAGGATAAAGGTTAATAAAAAAATAACAAAATTTGTGTTGGAAAACGGAGGGGTGGCCATACGTCACCAGATGCTGGAAAATACAAAGGAACATTTTTGGAGAGATGATAAGGTACATCTTAATGACATTGGCATTGATATATGGATGTTGGGAATACAAGAAGGAGTAGAACGAGCCATTAAGTTGTGGAGGAACTCACTCTTGTAAGGTGTCACAAGAGCGAGTCTTGGCGGGATGTGGTTGTTTAAACCCCCTCTTTGTTGGTTGGAGAATTATGTTTTTAATGGGGTCCCTGGGCCAGAGCTCAGCGGACAGTGGAATATGGGTCCCTGGGGAGGAGCTCAGTGGACAGTGGAATAGATGGGTCCCTGGGGAGGAGCTCAGCGGACACAAGGAAAATGATCAAGGGGTATACCCAGATTCCCCCTTGAGCTAGGTGTACACGGCGGAGGGGGATATGGGGCTGGGATTTATAACAACCACATCTCTGGGCCGATAATCTTGTTTTTTCTTATTGATGTTTTTTCTTATTAAAATAAAGGGCTGCTGTGGCCAAAATTTTAATCCATGTCACGCAGTGTGTGGTGTCTTATTTATTAGATTACCAGGAGCGCAATTCACTAGTCCATCAGTCAAGCAGAGTGAAGGCAGATAGACGTAACGTACATGACTGAGGCAGTGATAGATCCAGGAAAGGGTTAAGGAGTAAGGGATGGGGGTTTTTACCTAAGGAATGTGGTGGTGGGCGAGCAGGAGGAGAGATGGGGGCAGGGGCCATATAAGAAATAGGTCCCATGTTAAGGTGTCATTCCTTTGTCCTGGACTTAAAGACTGAACAAGCAGTTGTCCCACCCACCCTCCCTATAAAAAAGGGAAATGTATCAATATCAGGACTTTGCAACACTGTCAATATTCTAACAATGTTATTGGTATTCAACATCATCGGTATTTTATCAACATTATTAGTATTGTATCGTATTGTATTAATTGTTATCAGTAATGTATCCAAATTGACAATGTCATATCAACATATTAATATTGTATTAACATTTTAATATTGTATGTTACAGCAGCATTTGGCGGCGGCGGGATGTGGTTGTTTAAACCCCCTCTTTGTTGGTTGGAGAATTATGTTTTTAATGGGGTCCCTGGGCCAGAGCTCAGCGGACAGTGGAATATGGGTCCCTGGGGAGGAGCTCAGTGGACAGTGGAATAGATGGGTCCCTGGGGAGGAGCTCAGCGGACACAAGGAAAATGATCAAGGGGTATACCCAGATTCCCCCTTGAGCTAGGTGTACACGGCGGAGGGGGATATGGGGCTGGGATTTATAACAACCACATCTCTGGGCCGATAATCTTGTTTTTTCTTATTGATGTTTTTTCTTATTAAAATAAAGGGCTGCTGTGGCCAAAATTTTAATCCATGTCACGCAGTGTGTGGTGTCTTATTTATTAGATTACCAGGAGCGCAATTCACTAGTCCATCAGTCAAGTGAATTGCGCTCCTGGTAACCTAATAAATAAGACACCACACACTGCGTGACATGGATTAAAATTTTGGCCACAGCAGCCCTTTATTTTTTATAAGAAAAAACATCAACAAGAAAAACAAGATTATCGGCCCAGAGATGTGGTTGTTATAAATCCCAGCCCCATATCCCCCTCCGCCGTGTACACCTAGCTCAAGGGGGAATCTGGGTATACCCCTTGATCATTTTCCTTGTGTCCGCTGAGCTCCTCCCCAGGGACCCATCTATTCCACTGTCCACTGAGCTCCTCCCCAGGGACCCATATTCCACTGTCCGCTGAGCTCTGGCCCAGGGACCCCATTAAAAACATAATTCTCCAACCAACAAAGAGGGGGTTTAAACAACCACATCCCGCCAAGACTCGCTCTTGTGACACCTTACAAGAGTGAGTTCCTCCACAACTTAATGGCTCGTTCTACTCCTTCTTGTATTCCCAACATCCATATATCAATGCCAATGTCATTAAGATGTACCTTATCATCTCTCCAAAATTGTTCCTTTGTATTTTCCAGCATCTGGTGACGTATGGCCACCCCTCCGTTTTCCAACACAAATTTTGTTATTTTTTTATTAACCTTTATCCTTGTATTATTGATGCGAGCCACTGATCGCGCTGTTCTCCACATTTGTCTAGCTACTATATCCGACCAGACCACCACTGTTTCTGGGTAAGACCTCCATAAATTCAACATATCAAGCTTTATGTTCCTAACTAAATGTCTTGATGTTCTTATTGCTAAATCATTACCACCTAAATGGATAAGTAAGACGTCCGGGGGGCGGTAGAACTCCACATGATACTGGATTTCTTTCAACAGCTGATGCCACTGCATTCCCCTCTTTCCTATCCATGTCACCCGTGCCAAGGAACTGGGCAACCCCAACTGTTTGCCATTAGGCCTGACTGCTGCACGTAAGGCCCCCCAAAAAACAAATGAATGTCCCATGATCCAAACCAGGCATTGCTGTTCAGCTAAAACAAAAACACAATTATCACACAATTGTCTAAATGAAGACACAACTACTATAAGATTACCAAAATGTACACATATATATACATGTACGCCATTTATAATAAATGCAATCTAATGTAGCTCTTAAATCTGCTCGATTCCCATCTCCCGATTTTTTTAACTATGTCAGGCTCTAAGCCCCATCTAGCAGCTTCTGTGGCTGCTCCTATCCTAAACGAGTGTGAAGTGAATGCATTTGGAGACTCTCCCAATATTGTCAGGCATTTTTTAAGAACTGCTGTGAATTGAAATTGTGACAATGACTTACAATCCTCATGAATTAGTAATGAACCTTGGATATTTGGCCTTAGGGTACTTTCACACATCCGGATTTTTGCTCTGCGGCACAATACGGCGTTCTGCAGAAAAACCGCAACCGGCTTTTGTAACGCCGATTGCGGTTTTTTTTTTGCATTGACTTACATTAGTGCCGCATTGTGCCGTAGGGGCTTGCGTTCGGTCCGGTTTTTGCCGCATGCGGCAGATTTAGCCGATGCGGCGGCCGGATCGAACGTACCCTGCAACGTTTTTTGCTCCGGCAAAAAAACACCGCATCGCGCCGCATCCGGCCGCTGCGGCGCATTTTTCAATGCATCCCTATGGAGGCCGGATGCGGCGCGATGCGGAAAAAACCGCATCCGGTCGCCGCATGCGGTATTTTCCACTGCGCATGCTCAGTAGCATGCCGCAACCGGAAAAAACCGGACCGGCCGCATGTAAAAACTGATGCAAAGGATGCGGTGTTTTCACCGCATCCGTTGCATAGTTTTCACAGCCGGATTGAGCCGCAGGGCTCAAACCGGATGTGTGAAAGTAGCCTTATTGAGACATAGTTTCTAAAACAGATGACCGGGCAGGCCCTGGAACCGCTTAAAGGAAACAATGTGATCCATTTTCCTCTACCCTGTTGATCAGTTTTTGACTTTGCCACAAAACATTCCAATCTGTCTGTGTACTGATGCATGTCCTCGGCTTGTAGACCCCGTCTGTCTGTGTACTGATGCACGTCCTCAGCTTGTAGACCCCCTCTGTCTGTGTACTGATGCACGTCCTCGGCTTGTAGATCCCGTCTGTCTGTGTACTGATGCACGTCCTCGGCTTGTAGACCCCGTCTGTCTGTGTACTGATGCATGTCCTCAGCTTGTAGAACCCCTCTGTCTGTGTACTAATGCATGTCCTCAGCTTGTAGACCCCCACTTCTGGTGGAGCTACTCGACACTAACTCGCTGATTCTAAAAGCTCCAAAAAAAGGCCAGTGTGAATGCACAACTAAAGAGAAACACTTCAAACGGACTGCTCCAGACTCGGCCTAGTACACTCAGTATCTGCTGCAATAACTGGAAAGAAATCGGACGCCGTTTATCTCTGGTCTTCTTACAACTTTTTCTGTAACCCTTTAGGGCCTGCTTAACTAAAAAATGCTTTGTGTAATCAGTGAAGTCGTGCAACTTAAACCAAAAAGCTAATCCAGACATTTTACTATCAATACTGGACAATGAAGTACCGTCCACAAAGGCCCTGCTAATGTAAAATAACAACAAGGAAACATTGTCATGTACACTGGCATCATGTGCCACTAGAGCACACAAGTCTTCCCATTCCCTCCATGCTGACTGGTACCTCTGCCATGTGCTTACACCCACAGACCGTTCTATCAGAGCGTATGCGGTGTCACTGGCAGTGACCACAGAAAATCCGGACACTTCTTGCCTTGTACCTCTGCCATCGGGGCTAACGAACGGAATCTGTCCCACTGAAAACGAGACAGAGCATCAGCCACAGAATTGCAAACACCGGGGACATGCACAGCTGTAATCTGACAATGTGACTTTACACAGCGCAGCACTAGATGACGCAGCAACGTAACAACAGGCAGGGAAGAAGCTGATTGTTTGTTGATGACTTCTACAACTCCCAAATTATCACAATGAAATCTCACTTTTCGGTTTTGGAAAATATTGCACCAAATTTCACAAGCAACCACTATGGGGAACAATTCAAGGAGTACTAAGTTTCGTGTTAACCCATTGTTTCTCCAACTCTCTGGCCACCTATCTGCACACCACTGTCCAGAACAATATGCACCAAAACCAGTTGACCCCGCTGCATCAGTGTGGATGTCTAGATCAAAATTTGAAACCGGTGGTCTGATCCACAATGACCTCCCATTAAACTCCATTAAGAACTGTTCCCATACCGCCAGATCGTCCTTTAATGTTCTAGCCAGCCGCACAAAGTGATGTGGAAAGGTTATGCCTGAGGTAGCTGCAGCTAGGCGCCTACAAAAAACTCTACCCATTGGAATAATGCGACACGCAAAGTTCATTTTTCCTAACAGCGATTGTAGATCCTTTAATCTGATCTTACGGTGAGATCTAGCTTCTCTGACTGCCTCCAGCAGATCACTGACCTTGTCATCCGGTAATCTGCACTCCATTGTCTCACTGTCAATCAAAATTCCTAAAAACTTGATAAGTGTAGACGGGCCTTCTGTTTTATCTGATGCTAACGGTACTCCGAAACGCTTAAAAACCGACTGAATCGCTGACAATAATGAAGCACAAATGACTTTGGTGGACCTATACATAGGAAATCATCTAGATAATGCAGGACAGAACGCACGCCGGCTTCCTTCTTTACTACCCACTCCAAAAATGTGCTAAATGATTCAAACAAGGAGCATGAGATGGAGCAGCCCATGGGTAAACACAAGTCTACATAAAACCTTCCCTGCCACTGACAACCCAAGAGATGGAAGCTTTCTGGATGGACTGGTAAGAGTCTAAAGGCAGCTTCAATGTCTGTTTTTGCCATTAAAGCTCCTCTGCCGTACTTCTGAACCCATGCAATCGCTGTATCAAATGAAGTATACGAGACTGTGCAAAGTTCCTGATCGATTCCATCATTAACTGAGCTTCCATGAGGGAGGGACAGATGATGGATCAGCCTAAACTTATTGGGTTCCTTCTTTGGGACCACCCCCAATGGAGAGACCCTTAAGTTTTCTATTGGCATTTTGGGGAATGGACCTGCCATGCGGCCCAGGTCAATTTCTTTGTTTAGTTTTGTGGAGACAATGTGAGAATATGTATAAGCTGAAGCAAGGTTACGAGAACAGGTTAATGGGCCTGAAGTAGATGGGATCTTAAAACCTTCTGAGAAACCCTCCCCCAGCAATTGTGCTGCTTTTCTATCTGGGTACCTGCTTAGATAGCCCACCATCTCCCCGAGTCTAATTGGGGTTTCCCCCTTTTTGGTTAATCTCTGCTGTTGGGGTTTTATTTCGTGTAAAGCATTTTGATAGGCTATGGTTTCCACTACAGAAGGTGCATTCATGTCTGTACCTGCATGTGTTTCCGAATCTGCACTGGCTATCATTGAACTGCCAGCAGCAACCTTTTCTGTTTGCTGCCGACAATCCGATTGCTGATGATCTGCCGACATAGCCCTGAAAGGGCTGATTAACCCCACGTGGCGCTGTCATGAGACGCATCCATAAACCAATATCTTTGTGATCCCAACGAATCCCTTGGCGACCAGCCTTTCGTTGGCGAAACTGCTCATCATAGCGCAGCCATGCTAAACCTCCATACACACGGTGCGCCTCCCCGATAGAATTCATGTAACAAAATAAGGCAGAGCAATGTTCAGGAGTTTTTTGGCCTATTACACTTGCTAATATGGCAAAAGCCTGGAACCAATTGGCAAATGTTTGGGGGATGAGACAATACCGTCTTTCTTGTTCCTCTCTTTTCCTCTCATCAAACCTTACTCTATCCAAGTTATATTTTTCTAAGGGCAATAATGAAAATATTTCCACATATTCGTCGGCCCAAATCTTCTCCCTAACCTCCTGTTTCAAATGAATTCCTAGAGGACCCTCAAAACATACATATAATTCTCCTTTTGCTGCATCAGATAATGTAACCCCTTGTGAAATTACTGCGTCCTCCTGTGTGTCTGGATCAGCACACGACTGACTTACCATCTCCGATGTCCGGCGACCATTTCCACACCATGCAGCAATAGGAGAAGAAGTTATGGGTAAGCTAGACTGACTCAAAGCCTCCTTAACCCCTGACACTAATTGCTGTACTACTGAATTAAGATCCCATCCTACATTGCCGGGAACTGTACCCCCAACTGCGCCCACTGGACTCATTACAGGTGTTGTTACACTAGATATAGGACAAGAAAAAGTGTTCTCACCAATACCTGGCTGCGTCCTAGGTTGACCAGCCGTCCGTGACGTATTAGTTATAGTCTCTACAGCCCCTTCATTATTGAAGTGCTGCGTGCTGCTGCCCTCTAGTGGGGAGTCGTTATCAGTGTCATAGTCATTGTCTGGAATCTCTTCTGAGTCTTGTAGCTGTAGATTTATTGCTTGACTCACATCCTGAGCCGGCCGATGAAGTCTTTGTCTGGTTAAAGTACTTTTGCGCAGTTGTCTTTTTGGATTCCTACCACTCCTCGTGTAATGAGAACCCGGATCCGGAAATGTTGTGTGTCCTAAGCCCATCCCCCCGTGTTGGTTCAGTTCCTGGGGTGAGGCCGTATGATGTCCTCTAGAATGATGCAAAGATTGTTGAGGAAGTTCTAAGGATTCATGGTGGGCTGTCGTCACGTCAGTTGTAGCTTGTGTGGCTGCTTCTCTGGCTGGCACCTCAGTAGAGCTGGACTTTCTCCTTGCACTTCTTGGTGTCTCTCTGGTTAGATGATCTGGCTCTTTTCTCTGTACCTTGTTATTCTTGTACTGTAGTTTCCTTCCTGGTTTGTAAGAAGGATCAGAGGCCGTGCTGCGCTTTGCTCTTTTCCTAGAAGTAACAGAAGGACTTATGATCCTATTGTGAGTCCTATTGGCCATTTCAGAAGTTAGTCTCTCAGGAGGTCTTGATCTTCTTAGAGTTTGATGTTCAGAAAGTTCAGAAGGGACAGATGCTGTATCCCGGGCATTCTTCAGTAATTCGTCTAGCTGGGCCTGAATCCATTCGGGCCTACACGTCAAAGCCGCAGCCTGAACAGTCTTCAGCAAGGCATCCATACTGCTGGTTCAGTCTTTGAGTCCAGGACAAAGGAATGACACCTTAACATGGGACCTATTTCTTATATGGCCCCTGCCCCCCATCTCTCCTCCTGCTCGCTGACCCCCCACCACATTCCTTAGGTAAAAACCCCATCCCTTACTCCTTAACCCTTTCCTGGATCTATCACTGCCTCAGTCATGTACGTTACGGCTATCTGCCTTCACTCTGCTGGACAGGAGAAGTGGTACTGTGCAGTGTATATATACAGAATAATACAGGTACTGAGGATTACACCCACTATACAGGACAAGTGGTACTGTGCAGTGTATATATACAGAATAATACAGATACTGAGGATTACACCCAGTATACAGGACAGGAGAAGTGGTACTGTGCAGTGTATATATACAGAATAATACATGTACTGAGGATTACACCCAGTATACAGGACAGGATAAGTGGTATTGTGCAGTGTATATATACAGAATAATACAGATACTGAGGATTACACCCACTATACAGGACAGGAGAAGTGGTACTGTGCAGTGTATATATACAGAATAATACTGATACTGAGGATTACACCCAGTATACAGGACAGGAGAAGTGGTAATGTGCAGTGTATATATACAGAATAATACTGAGGATTACACCCAGTATACAGGACAGGAGAAGTGGTACTGTGCAGTGTATATATACAGAATAATACAGATACTGAGGACTACACCCAGTATACAGGACAGGAGAAGTGGTACTGTGCACTGTATATATACAGAATAATACAGATACTGAGGATTACACCCAGTATACAGGACAGGAGAAGTGGTACTGTGCAGTGTATATATACAGAATAATACAGATACTGAGGAATACACCCAGTATACAGGACAGGAGAAGTGGTACTGTGCAGTGTATATATACAGAATAATACAGATACTGAGGATTACACCCAGTATACAGGACAGGAGAAGTGGTACTGTGCAGTGTATATACACAGAATAATACAGATACTGAGGATTACACACAGTATACAGGAGAAGTGGTACTGTGCAGTGTATATATACAGAATAATACAGATACTGAGGATTATACCCAGTATACAGGACAGGAGAAATGGTACTGTGCAGTGTATATATACAGAATATTACAGATACTGAGCAATACACCCAGTATACAGGACAGGAGAAGTGGTACTGTGCAGTGTATATATACACACAGAATAATACAGATACTGAGGATTACACCCAGTATACAGGACAGGAGAAGTGGTACTGTGCAGTGTATATATACAGAATAATACAGATGCTGAGGATTACACCCAGTATACAGGACAGGAGAAGTAGTACTGTGCAGTGTATATATACAGAATAATACAGACACTGAGGATTACACCCAGTATACAGGACAGGAGAAGTGGTACTGTGCAGTGTATATATATACAGAATAATACATGTACTGAGGATTACACCCAGTATACAGGACAGGATAAGTGGTATTGTGCAGTGTATATACACAGTATAATACAGATACTGACGATTACACCCAGTATACAGGACAGGATAAGTGGTAATGTACAGTGTATATATACAGTATAATACAGACACTGAGGATTACACCCACTATACAGGACAAGAGAAGTGGTACTGTGCAGTGTATATATACAGAATAATACAGGTACTGAGGATTACACCCACTATACAGGACAAGTGGTACTGTGCAGTGTATATATACAGAATAATACAGATACTGAGGATTACACCCAGTATACAGGACAGGAGAAGTGGTACTGTGCAGTGTATATATACAGAATAATACATGTACTGAGGATTACACCCAGTATACAGGACAGGATTAGTGGTATTGTGCAGTGTATATATACAGAATAATACTGATACTGAGGATTACACCCACTATACAGGACAGGAAAAGTGGTAATGTGCAGTGTATATATACAGAATAATACTGATACTGAGGATTACACCCAGTATACAGGACAGGAGAAGTGGTACTGTGCAGTGTATATATACAGAATAATACAGATACTGAGGATTACACCCAGTATACAGGACAGGAGAAGTGGTACTGTGCAGTGTATATATACAGAATAATACATGTACTGAGGATTACACCCAGTATACAGGACAGGATAAGTGGTATTGTGCAGTGTATATACAGTATAATACAGATACTGAGAATTACACCCAGTATACAGGACAGGAGAAGTGGTACTGTGCAGTGTATATACACAGAATAATACAGATACTGAGGATTATACCCAGTATACAGGACAGGAGAAGTGGTACTGTGCAGTGTATATATACAGAATAATACTGATACTGAGGATTACACCCAGTATACAGGACAGGAGAAGTGGTACTGTGCACTGTATATATACAGAATAATACAGATACTGAGGATTACACCCAGCATACAGGACAGGAGAAGTGGTACTGTGCAGTGTATATATACAGAATAATACAGGTACTGAGGATTACACCCACTATGCAGGACAGGAGAAGTGGTACAGTACAGTGTATATATACAGAATAATACTGATACTGAGGATTATACCCAGTATACAGGACAGGAGAAGTGGTACTGTGCAGTGTATATATACAGAATAATACAGATACTGAGGATTACACCCAATATACAGGACAGGAGAAGTGGTACTGTGCAGTGTATATATACAGAATAATACAGATACTGAGGATTACACCCAGTATACAGGACAGGAGAAGTGGTATTGTGCAGTGTATATATACAGAATAATACAGATACTGAGGATTATACCCAGTATACAGGACAGGAGAAGTGGTACTGTGCAGTGTATATATACAGAATAATACAGATACTGAGGATTACACCCAATATACAGGACAGGAGAAGTGGTACTGTGCAGTGTATATATACAGAATAATACAGATACTGAGGATTACACCCAGTATACAGGACAGGAGAAGTGGTATTGTGCAGTGTATATATACAGAATAATACAGATACTGAGGATTACACCCAGTATACAGGACAGGAGAAGTGGTACTGTGCAGTGTATATATACAGAATAATACAGACACTGAGGATTACACCCAGTATACAGGACAGGAGAAGTGGTACTGTGCAGTGTATATATACAGAATAATACAGATGCTGAGGATTACACCCAGTATACAGGACAGGAGAAGTGGTACTGTGCAGTGTATATATACAGAATAATACAGATACTGAGGATTACACCCAGTATACAGGACAGGAGAAGTGGTACTGTGCAGTGTATATACACAGAATAATACAGATACTGAGGATTACACCCAGTATACAGGAGAAGTGGTACTGTGCAGTGTATATATACAGAATAATACAGATGCTGAGGATTACACCCAGTATACAGGACAGGAGAAGTGGTACTGTGCAGTGTATATATACAGAATAATACAGATGCTGAGGATTACACCCAGTATACAGGACAGGAGAAGTGGTACTGTGCAGTGTATATATACAGAATAATACAGATACTGAGGATTACACCCAGTATACAGGACAGGAGAAGTGGTACTGTGCAGTGTATATACACAGAATAATACAGATACTGAGGATTACACCCAGTATACAGGAGAAGTGGTACTGTGCAGTGTATATATACAGAATAATACAGATGCTGAGGATTACACCCAGTATACAGGACAGGAGAAGTGGTACTGTGCAGTGTATATATACAGAATAATACATATACTGAGGATTACACCCAGTATACAGGACAGGAGAAGTGGTACTGTGCAGTGTATATATACAGAATAATACAGATACTGAGGATTACACCCAGTATACAGGACAGGAGAAGTGGTACTGTGCAGTGTATATATACAGAATAATACATATACTGAGGATTACACCCAGTATACAGGACAGGAGAAGTGGTACTGTGCACTGTATATATACAGAATAATACAGATACTGAGGATTACACCCAGCATACAGGACAGGAGAAGTGGTACTGTGCAGTGTATATATACAGAATAATACAGGTACTTGTCACGCTCCCCGAGTCCTCTGCTCCGCTCCCCGGGTCCTCTGCTCCGCTCCCCGGGTCACCTGCCACGCGCCCCGCTTCCCAGCCTCCAGTGCCCGCGCTTCCCAGGCCTCCTGGCCCCCGCTCCCGGCGCCCGTCGGCTTCCCAGTCCCTGGCCGGCTCTGCTGCGTCCTCCTCTCAGCGTCCTGTCCTGGCTTCTGGCACCCGGGCCGCGCGCATGCGCATTAGGGCGCGCGCGCGGTCACTGACCCTTTCTTAAAGGGCCAGTGTCCACTAACAGGAAATGATGCATACAGGTACAGGGTATATAGGGGGTTAATGTCCAAGGGAGCGGGGCCTGTTCTTCGTGTTTTCCCAAGCTAGGAGTCAGGTCTCCTTGTGTTCTGTGAGATACTTACCTCTCTGTCTTCTAGAGCCGATCCTGCATCGCCATCCGGTCCTGCTGTATCTCGAACCCCGAACGCTGCCCATCTGCCATCCTGACAGTCCGTACCATCTCGGTTCCCTGCGGTGACCCGTCATCTCGCTCCAACGGTTCCGGACCCCGCCTGACATCATCACGGCTTCCGAACCTGAGCTCCGTCACCCGGACCACCATCAGTGACCTCGTGGTCCCAGGGACTTCTCCATTGTGTTCCAGTACACGGACTGTCCTGCTACCTAAAGTGCTCCGGCTACCGGACTCCTTTCCCTCATCGGGGAGTTCGGCCCAGTGGATCCACCTCCCGGGTCTACCCGTCCATCTGGCCCTAACAGTAAGAACAGGCCATGGATCCCGCCGAAGCACTAGCGGCCTTGCATGAGGAACTCCAACGCCAGCGTGAAGTCCAGACCCGCATGCTGAACTTTATGACTTCCGTGGACGCCCGCCTGACCACGCTACAAGCGGCAGTCACGTCTTCAACATCCCGAGCCTCTACTAGTCAATCCACGGCTCCCGCTCCCGTGGCAGCCTCCTCGGATGCTTCCAGACTGCGTTTGGCCTCACCACCCCGGTACGCCGGAGATCCCAAGACCTGCAGGGGGTTTATAAACCAATGCTCCCTCCATTTCACGCAGCTGCCACATTTGTTTGCCTCCGACCAAGCCAAGGTCGCCTTCATCATGTCTCACCTAGAGGGCGAGGCACTGGCGTGGATGAACCCCTTGTGGGAAAAGGAGGACCCTATGACCTAGAACCTCCAGGAGTTCCTGCAGGCCTTTCGCAGCACCTTTGACGAACCCGGACGCGCCTCCGCGTCTGCTTCATCTCTTCTCCTGTTACGTCAGGGAACTCTGACGGTGGGCCAATACGCCATCCGTTTCCGCACCTTGGCTTCAGAACTCGGGTGGAATAACGAGGCCCTAACCGCCGCCTTCTGGGAAGGACTCTCGGGTCGAATCAAAGACGAGCTGGCTGGACGTGACGTACCCTCCACCCTGGACGCCCTGATTACCCTAGCGACTCGAGTGGACATACGCTTTCAGGAGCGGTCCAAAGAGGTGTCCCGTGAGAGACGTCTGGTAAGGCATTCCTCTCCTCCACAGAAGCCCGCCGTGCTCCAGTCGACGGCCTCTGGTGTCTCCGTCCATGAGCCCATGCAGATCGACCGTATGCGACAGTCTGAACAGCGTCGAGCAGAGCGGCTCGCCAAGGGTCTCTGCTTCTACTGCGGAGAGGGCACACACCTGCTACGCGCCTGTCCAGAGAGGCCGGGAAACTTCAAAGCCTAGGGTTGGTAGGAGAGGCCACCCTAGGTGCTGGGACTCTCTCAGACCCAGTTACATGGACTGTGCAAGTGACAACGGGAGAGACGCGCTTTACGGCTGAGGCGTACCTCGATTCGGGGGCAGCAGGCAATTTCATCCAGCAGGCCACGGTGGACAAGTACCAGGTGCCTGTTACTCCACTCGCCAAGCCTCTTGTGATTGCCTCTGTGGATGGGAGACCCCTCTCTGACACCATCTCCTGGATCACCAAGCCGCTTGAACTGCGTATCGGTGCTCTGCACACCGAGAACATCGCTCTCTACGTCCTCCCACATATGTCACATCAAATCCTGTTGGGCCTTCCTTGGTTGCGGACACACGAGCCTTCAGTCAGCTGGGGCACTGGTGATATCACTCGATGGGGGTCTTCTTGCCATGAGAACTGTCTGAAGACCATACAACCTATCCGGCGACCTCCGGTTCCCGAGTCCCTACCGGGACTGCCCTCAGCCTATTGGTCCTTTGTGGACGTGTTTGATAAGAAGAAGTCCGAAGTACTTCCGCCACATCGTCCTTACGATTGTGCCATTGACCTGCTCCCGGGAACTACACCACCTCGAGGACGGATATATCCACTGTCCCCAGCCAAAACAAGGGCCATGTCTACGTACATCACAGAGAGCTTGGCTAAGGGATTCATTCGGAGATCCTCCTCTCCTGCTGGAGCAGGCTTCTTCTTCGTAAAGAAGAAAGAGGGCGACCTACGCCCATGTATAGACTACCGGGGATTGAACCTAATCACCGTAAAAAACAAGTACCCCCTGCCGCTCATCCCCGAATTGTTTGATCGGCTCAGAGGAGCTTGTGTGTTCACCAAGTTGGATCTTCGGGGTGCCTACAACCTGGTCCGTATCCGCTCAGGGGATGAATGGAAGACCGCGTTCAACACTCGCGATGGGCACTATGAATACTGCGTGATGCCCTTCGGCCTGTGTAACGCACCAGCAGTCTTCCAAGAATTAGTGAACGATGTGTTCCGGGACCTTCTCTACGTCTGTGTGGTGGTATATCTGGATGACATCCTTGTCTTCTCTCCGGACCTCCAGACCCACCGAGAGAACGTGCAACTGGTTCTACAAAGACTGAGAGAGAATCGTCTGTACGCCAAGTACGAGAAGTGTGTCTTCGAACAGTCTTCTCTCCCCTTCCTGGGATACCTCATCACCGATACCGGACTGCAGATGGATCCAAAGAAGGTCTCTTCTATTCTCAACTGGCCTCCTCCTTCTGGACTGAAGGCAATCCAACGCTTTCTGGGATTCGCCAACTATTACCGCCAGTTTATTCCTCACTTCTCGGCCTTGACTGCTCCTCTTTCCGCCTTAACCAAGAAGGGGGCTAATCCAAAGGACTGGTCACCTGCGGCCGACGCCGCGTTTGGCTCTCTAAAGCGAGCCTTTGCCTCCTCTCCTGTACTCCACCGTCCAGAGTTAAACCGCCAGTTCACCTTGGAGGTGGATGCCTCCTCCTCGGGAGCCGGAGCAGTGCTCATGCAGAAGTCCTCCTTCGGGAAGATGGTGACATGCGGTTTCTTCTCCAAGAGCTTCTCAGCGCCTGAACGCAACTACACCATCGGTGACCGAGAGCTATTGGCAGTCAAACTGGCTCTGGAGGAATGGCGCTACCTTCTGGAAGGAGCTGTGTACCCAGTCATTATTTACACGGACCACAAAAACCTGGAATACCTGCGGACTGCTCAGCGACTGAACCCACGGCAAGCCAGGTGGTCCTTGTTCTTTGCCCGGTTCGACTTCCAGCTCCATTTCCGACCCGCGAACAAGAATGTACGCGCTGATGCCTTGTCTAGGTCTTTCATGCCCATGGAGCAGGAGGAAGAGACATCCCAACCCATCATCTGCCCTAGCAAGATCATTCCGGTGGCTCCTGTCACCCTGGCCCAGATACCGCCTGGGAAGACTTATGTCTTTGAGACTGACAGGAAAAAAGTGTTACACTGGGGCCATGCCTCGAAAACAGCCGGTCATGCAGGTCAAAAAAGAACATGGAGTGCGATTGCACGTCATTACTGGTGGCCATCTCTTCGCACGGACGTCGCCTCTTTTGTCTCTGCCTGCTCCTCCTGTGCCAGGAACAAGACGCCCAAACACCTGCCATATGGCCGTCTTCTGCCTCTGCCCATACCCTCAGTTCCCTGGCAACACATAGCGATGGACTTTATTACGGACTTGCCGTTGTCCTCCGGACACACAGTCATATGGGTCGTGGTGGATCGGTTCTCTAAAATGGCCCATTTCGTTCCTATGGCCGGACTGCCCTCTGCTCAGGAACTCGCGGACGCCTATATACATCACATCTTCCGCTTGCATGGCTTTCCATCACACATAGTGTCCGACAGAGGAACTCAGTTCACCTCCCGCTTCTGGAGGGCCCTCTGCAAACATCTGGGAGTGACTCTGGACTTTTCTTCGGCCTACCACCCTCAGTCGAACGGCCAAGTGGAACGGGTCAATCAGATATTGACCTCTTTCTTACGACACTACGTCAACGCCCATCATGACGATTGGTCTACGCTTCTTCCTTGGGCTGAATTCTCCCATAATCACCACGTCAGTGAGTCCTCCTCCAGTTCTCCCTTCCATGTTGTCTACGGACTTCAGCCGTCTGTCCCCTTGCCTGTATCCTCTTCCTCGGACATCCCTGCTGCTGATGCAGTACTCCGTGACTTTACAACCATTTGGGACTCAGTTAAGGCCTCCCTTGCACGTGCATCCCTGCGGATGAAGAGACACGCGGACAAGAGACGTCTGGATCCTCCGTGTTTCTCTCCGGGAGATCTCGTCTGGCTTGCTTCCAAATACATCCGACTGAAGATACCATCCTACAAGCTGGGACCTCGCTACATCGGACCGTTTAAAGTCCTTGGCAAGATCAATGAGGTCTCCTACAAACTACAGCTCCCGGCCACGATGAGGATACCCAACTCCTTCCACGTGTCTCTGCTCAAGCCGGTTGTCCTTGGTCCCTTCTCCGCTGCCGCCAGTCCGGCTCCTCCTCCTATTGCTGAGGACGACATCTATGCGGTAAGGGATATCGTGGCCATGAAGACTGTACGAGGTCGACAGTTCTTCCTGGTGGACTGGGAAGGGTATGGTCCTGAGGATAGGTCCTGGGAGCCCAGGGAGAATGTGGGCACTCCTCTGATCCGTGCCTTCCTGTCCCGGTTGCGGGGAGGGGGGCGTGGGGGGGGGTACTGTCACGCTCCCCGGGTCCTCTGCTCCGCTCCCCGGGTCCTCTGCTCCGCTCCCCGGCTCACCTGCCACGCGCCCCGCTTCCCAGCCTCCAGTGCCCGCGCTTCCCAGGCCTCCTGGCCCCCGCTTCCAGCGCCCGTCGGCTTCCCAGTCCCTGGCCGGCTCTGCTGCGTCCTCCTCTCAGCGTCCTGTCCTGGCTTCTGGCACCCGGGCCGCGCGCATGCGCATTAGGGCGCGCGCGCGGTCAGTGACCCTTTCTTAAAGGGCCAGTGTCCACTAACAGGAAATGATGCATACAGGTACAGGGTATATAGGGGGTTAATGTCCAAGGGAGCGGGGCCTGTTCTTCGTGTTTTCCCAAGCTAGGAGTCAGGTCTCCTTGTGTTCTGTGAGATACTTACCTCTCTGTCTTCTAGAGCAGATCCTGCATCGCCATCCGGTCCTGCTGTATCTCGAACCCCGAACGCTGCCCATCTGCCATCCTGACAGTCCGTACCATCTCGGTTCCCTGCGGTGACCCGTCATCTCGCTCCAACGGTTCCGGACCCCGCCTGACATCATCACGGCTTCCGAACCTGAGCTCCGTCACCCGGACCACCATCAGTGACCTCGTGGTCCCAGGGACTTCTCCATTGTGTTCCAGTACACGGACTGTCCTGCTACCTAAAGTGCTCCGGCTACCGGACTCCTTTCCCTCATCGGGGAGTTCGGCCCAGTGGATCCACCTCCCGGGTCTGCCCGTCCATCTGGCCCTAACAGTACTGAGGATTACACCCACTATGCAGGACAGGAGAAGTGGTACAGTACAGTGTATATATACAGAATAATACTGATACTGAGGATTACACCCAGTATACAGGACAGGAGAAGTGGTACTGTGCAGTGTATATATACAGAATAATACAGATACTGAGGATTACACCCAATATACAGGACAGGAGAAGTGGTATTGTGCAGTGTATATATACAGAATAATACAGACACTGAGGATTACACCCAGTATACAGGACAGGAGAAGTGGTATTGTGCAGTGTATATATACAGAATAATACAGATACTGAGGATTACACCCAGTATACAGGACAGGAGAAGTGGTACTGTGCAGTGTATATATACAGAATAATACAGACACTGAGGATTACACCCAGTATACAGGACAGGAGAAGTGGTACTGTGCAGTGTATATACACAGAATAATACAGATACTGAGGATTACACCCAGTATACAGGAGAAGTGGTACTGTGCAGTGTATATATACAGAATAATACAGATGCTGAGGATTACACCCAGTATACAGGACAGGAGAAGTGGTACTGTGCAGTGTATATATACAGAATAATACAGATGCTGAGGATTACACCCAGTATACAGGACAGGAGAAGTGGTACTGTGCAGTGTATATATACAGAATAATACAGATACTGAGGATTACACCCAGTATACAGGACAGGAGAAGTGGTACTGTGCAGTGTATATACACAGAATAATACAGATACTGAGGATTACACCCAGTATACAGGACAGGACAAGTGGTACTGTGCAGTGTATATATACAGAATAATACAGATACTGAGGATTACACCCAGTATACAGGACAGGAGAAGTGGTACTGTGCAGTGTATATATACAGAATAATACATGTACTGAGGATTACACCCAGTATACAGGACAGGATAAGTGGTATTGTGCAGTGTATATATACAGAATAATACAGATACTGAGGATTACACCCACTATACAGGACAGGAGAAGTGGTACTGTGCAGTGTATATATACAGAATAATACAGATACTGAGGAATACACCCAGTATACAGGACAGGAGAAGTGGTACTGTGCAGTGTATATATACAGAATAATACAGATACTGAGGATTACACCCAGTATACAGGACAGGAGAAGTGGTACTGTGCAGTGTATATATACAGAATAATACAGATACTGAGGATTACACCCAGTATACAGGACAGGAGAAGTGGTACTGTGCAGTGTGTATATACACAGAATAATACAGGTACTGAGGATTACACCCAGTATACAGGACAGGAGAAGTGGTACTGTGCAGTGTATATTTACAGAATAATACAGATACTGAGGATTATACCCAGTATACAGGACAGGAGAAGTGGTACTGTGCAGTGTATATATACACAGAATAATAAAGATACTGAGAATTACACCCAGTATACAGGACAGGAGAAGTGGTACTGTGCAGTGTATATATACAGAATAATACAGATGCTGAGAATTACACCCAGTATACAGGACAGGAGAAGTGGTACTGTGCAGTGTATGTATACAGAATAATACAGGTACTGAGGATTACACCCAGTATACAGGAGAAGTGGTACTGTGCAGTGTATATATACAGAATAATACAGATACTGAGGATTACACCCAGTATACAGGACAGGAGAAGTGGTACTGTGCAGTGTATATATACACAGAATAATACAGATACTGAGGATTACACCCAGTATACAGGACAGGAGAAGTGGTACTGTGCAGTGTATATATACAGAATAATACAGATGCTGAGGATTACACCCAGTATACAGGACAGGAGAAGTGGTACTGTGCAGTGTATATATACAGAATAATACAGACACTGAGGATTACACCCAGTATACAGGACAGGAGAAGTGGTACTGTGCAGTGTATATATACAGAATAATACAGGTACTGAGGATTACACCCACTATACAGGACAAGTGGTACTGTGCAGTGTATATATACAGAATAATACAGATACTGAGGATTACACCCAGTATACAGGACAGGAGAAGTGGTACTGTGCAGTGTATATATACAGAATAATACATGTACTGAGGATTACACCCAGTATACAGGACAGGATAAGTGGTATTGTGCAGTGTATATATACAGAATAATACAGATACTGAGGATTACACCCACTATACAGGACAAATGGTACTGTGCAGTGTATATATACAGAATAATACAGATACTGAGGATTACACCCAGTATACAGGACAGGAGAAGTGGTAATGTGCAGTGTATATATACAGAATAATACTGATACTGAGGATTACACCCAGTATACAGGACAGGAGAAGTGGTACTGTGCAGTGTATATATACAGAATAATACAGATACTGAGGACTACACCCAGTATACAGGACAGGAGAAGTGGTACTGTGCACTGTATATATACAGAATAATACAGATACTGAGGATTACACCCAGTATACATGACAGGAGAAGTGGTACTGTGCAGTGTATATATACAGAATAATACAGATACTGAGGAATACACCCAGTATACAGGACAGGAGAAGTGGTACTGTGCAGTGTATATATACAGAATAATACAGATACTGAGGATTACACCCAGTATACAGGACAGGAGAAGTGGTACTGTGCAGTGTATATACACAGAATAATACAGATACTGAGGATTACACACAGTATACAGGAGAAGTGGTACTGTGCAGTGTATATATACAGAATAATACAGATACTGAGGATTATACCCAGTATACAGGACAGGAGAAATGGTACTGTGCAGTGTATATATACAGAATATTACAGATACTGAGGAATACACCCAGTATACAGGACAGGACAAGTGGTACTGTGCAGTGTATATATACAGAATAATACAGATACTGAGGATTACACCCAGTATACAGGACAGGAGAAGTGGTACTGTGCAGTGTATATATACAGAATAATACATGTACTGAGGATTACACCCAGTATACAGGACAGGATAAGTGGTATTGTGCAGTGTATATATACAGAATAATACAGATACTGAGGATTACACCCACTATACAGGACAGGAAAAGTGGTAATGTGCAGTGTATATATACAGAATAATACATGTACTGAGGATTACACCCAGTATACAGGACAGGATAAGTGGTACTGTGCAGTGTATATATACAGTATAATACAGATACTGAAGATTACACCCAGTATACAGGACAGGATAAGTGGTAATGTACAGTGTATATACAGTATAATACAGATTCTGAGGATTACACCCACTATACAGGACAGGAGAAGTGGTACTGTGCAGTGTATATATACAGAATAATACAGGTACTGAGGATTACACCCACTATACAGGACAGGAGAAGTGGTAATGTGCAGTGTATATACCCAGAATAATACAGACACTGAGGATTACACCCAGTATACAGGACAGGAGAAGTGGTACTGTGCAGTGTATATATACAGAATAATACAGACACTGAGGATTACACCCAGTATACAGGACAGGAGGAGTGGTACTGTGCAATGTATATATACAGAATAATACAGACACTGAGGATTACACCCAGTATACAGGACAGGAAAAGTGGTACTGTGCAGTGTATATATACAGAATAATACAGACACTGAGGATTACACCCAGTATACAGGACAGGAGAAGTGGTACTGTGCAGTGTATATATACAGAATAATACAGACACTGAGGATTACACCCAGTATACAGGACAGGAGAAGTGGTACTGTGCAGTGTATATATACAGAATAATACATATACTGAGGATTACACCCAGTATACAGGACAGGAGAAGTGGTACTGTGCAGTGTATATATACAGAATAATACAGATGCTGAGGATTACACCCAGTATACAGGACAGGAGAAGTGGTACTGTGCAGTGTATATATACAGAATAATACAGATACTGAGGATTACACCCAGTATACAGGACAGGAGATGTGGTACTGTGCAGTGTATATATACAGAATAATACATATACTGAGGATTACACCCAGTATACAGGACAGGAGAAGTGGTACTGTGCAGTGTATATATACAGAATAATACAGGTACTGAGGATTACACCCAGTATACAGGACAGGAGAAGTGGTACTGTGCAGTGTATATATATAGAATAATACAGATACTGAGGATTACACCCAGTATACAGGACAGGAAAAGTGGTACTGTGCAGTGTATATACCCAGAATAATACAGGTACTGAGGATTACACCCAGTATACAGGACAGGAGAAGTGGTACTGTGCAGTGTATATATACAGAATAATACAGATACTGAGGATTACACCCAGTATACAGGACAGGAGAAGTGGTATTGTGCAGTGTATATATACAGAATAATACAGGTACTGAGGAATACACCCAGTATACAGGACAGGAGAAGTGGTACTGTGCAGTGTATATATACAGAATAATACAGATACTGAGGATTACACCCAGTATACAGGACAGGAGAAGTGGTACTGTGCAGTGTATATATACAGAATAATACAGGTACTGAGGATTACACCCAGTATACAGGACAGGAGAAGTGGTACTGTGCAGTGTATATATACAGAATAATACAGATACTGAGGATTACACCCAGTATACAGGACAGGAGAAGTGGTACTGTGCAGTGTATATATACAGAATAATACAGATACTGAGGATTACACCCAGTATACAGGACAGGAGAAGTGGTACTGTGCAGTGTATATATACAGAATAATACAGATTCTCAGGATTATACCCAGTATACAGGACAGAAGAAGTGGTGCTGTGCAGTGTATATACCCAGAATAATACAGATACTGAGGATTACACCCAGTATACAGGAGAAGTGGTACTGTGCAGTGTATATATACATGATAATACAGATACTGAGGATTACACCCAGTATGCAGGACAGGAGAAGTGGTACTGTGCAGTATATACAGTCATATGAAAAAGTTTGGGCACCCCTATTAATGTTAACCTTTTTTCTTTATAACAATTTGGGTTTTTGCTATTTCAGTGTCATATATCTAATAACTGATGGACTGAGTAATATTTCTGGATTGAAATGAGGTTTATTGTACTAACAGAAAATGTGCAATCTGCATTTAAACAAAATTTGACAGGTGCATAAGCCAGGGAAGGAGTCTTGCGAGGATAATTTGCAGTTTCCCAGTGCCTTCTGGGATAAGTGAAGAGTCACCGCGAGCTCAAGGAGAACCGGGTTTTGGCCGTTACAGCCGGAAGGAAGACTTCTGAAAGCCAGGGAAGGAGTCTTGCGAGGATAATTTGCATATTCCCAGTGCCTTCTGGGATAAGTGAAGAGTCACCGCGAGCTCAAGGAGAACCGGGTTTTGGCCGTTACAGCCGGAAGGAAGACTTCTGAAAACCGCGCGCCTAGCTAATTTTAGCCTGTCTTCTTCATTGTGAGCGTGAGTGAGCAAAGTGTGAGCAAAAGTAAGTGTGAGTAGAATTGTTTGTATTTAGTTGTTTAATTACTTAACATTTGTTTAGGGCTATCCCTATTAGAAAATGTGCTCCACTATTGCTAATACGATCCAGTGTACATCTTGTCTCATGTATGCAGTCCTTGAAAAGCCGTTCGAGGGTGCATACTGTTGTTGGAGGGTGCATACTGTTGTTGGAGGGTGCATACTGCTGTTGGAGGGTGCATACTGCTGTTGGAGGGTGCATACTGCTGTTGGAGGGTGCATACTGTTGTTGGAGGGTGCATACTGCTGTTGGAGGGTGCATACTGCTGTTGGAGGGTGCATACTGCTGTTGGAGGGTGCATACTGCTGTTAGAGGGTGCATACTGCTGTTGGAGGGTGCATACTGTTGTTGGAGGGTGTATACTGCTGTTGGAGGGTGCATACTGTTGTTGGAGGGTGCATACTGCTGTTGGAGGGTGCATACTGTTGTTGGTGGGTGCATACTGTTGTTCGAGATGTGCGCAAGTTGCACATTTGGAAGCCCAGATACTGGATGTAAATGAGCAGCTGGCAACTCTGAGATGCATTAGCAATATGGAAAGGAGTGTGCTGCTCACTGAGCAGCAGCTTGCTGGGTCAGATGTGGGGGAGGATCGTAGTAGGGAGCGGCAGGACGGTGAGGTAGGTAGCTGGGTGACAGTTAGAAAGGGGGGTAAAGGGAAAAGTGCTAGGAAGGCTAGTCCTGAACTGACACACCCCAATAGGTTTGCAAACTTGGCAGATGAGGGGGATGTCATTACAGGGGTAGCATTGCTGCAGCAAGGCATGACCTCTGAACGCCAGAGGAGTGTCTGCTCCAGTAAGGGGGGGAATAGGAGTGCAGGGCAGGCAAGACAGGTACTGGTAGTGGGGGACTCAATTATTAGGGGGACAGATAGGGCAATCTGTCACAAAGACAGGGATCGCCGAACAGTGTGTTGTCTTCCTGGCGCTCGAGTTCGGCACATCGCTGATCGGGTTGACAGATTACTGGGAGGGGCTGGGGAGGACCCAGCGGTCATTGTACACATTGGCACAAATGACAAAGTTAGAGGTAGGTGGAAGGTCCTTAAAGATGATTTCAGGGAATTAGGTTGTAAGCTTAAAGCATGGACCTCAAAGGTGGTATTTTCGGAAATACTACCTGTGCCACGAGCCACACCAGAGAGGCAAAGAGAGATCAGGGAGGTTAACAGGTGGCTCAGGAATTGGTGTAGGAAAGAGGGTTTTGGGTTCCTGGAGAATTGGGCCGACTTTTCAGTTGGCTACAGATTCTATGCTAGGGATGGGCTGCATCTTAATGGGGAGGGTGCAGCTCTGCTGGGGCAGAAAATGGCTAGAAGGTTGGAGGAGTGTTTAAACTAGGAATGGGGGGCGAGGGTATTCACTTTATAGAAGGGGAATGTAGTGCAGATAGTGACCAGGGCACAAGTAATGAAATTGGGGGTGGTACGGGGGGAAGGGTTAGGACAGTTAATACAGTAAGCAGGAATACAGGTACAGAGTCATACGTAACGTGCATGTACACTAATGCCCGAAGCCTCACAAATAAGGTGGAGGAATTAGAATTAATATTGTTGGAAGAAAATTATGATATAGTGGGGATATCAGAGACATGGCTGGATGAGAGCTATGACTGGGCTGTTAATTTACAGGGTTATAGCCTATTCAGGAATGACCGTACAAATAAGCGAGGGGGAGGTGTGTGTCTATATGTAAAATCATCCTTAAAACCCATCCTGCGTGACAACATATGTGAGGGTACTGAGAATGTAGAGTCCCTATGGGTGGAGATAAGGGGGGGAGAATGAATAATAAAATACTGATAGGGGTGTGTTATAAGACGCCGAATATTATGGAAGAGGTAGAGAATCTCCTCATAAAGCAAATTGATAAAGCAGCGAGTCTCGGAGAGGTAATTATTATGGGGGACTTTAACTATCCTGATATAAATTGGGGAACAGAAACTTGCAGTTCCAGCAAAGGAAATAGATTTTTGATAACAATGAAAGATAATTACCTGTCACAAATGGTACAGGACCCCACAAGAGGGGGAGCACTACTAGACCTTGTACTAACCAATAGGCCAGACCGCATATCAAATATACAAGTTGGGGGTTACTTGGGGAATAGTGATCACAAAATAATAAGTTTTCATGTATTCTTTAGTAAGATGTCTAGTAGAGGGGTTACAAGGACACTAAACTTCAGGAAAGCAAATTTTAAACGGTTGAGAGATGATCTTAGTGCAATAAACTGGGATGATGTACTAAGTAATAAAAGTACACAAAGCAAATGGGAGACTTTTATGAGCATCCTGAATAGGGCTTGTGCAGAAAATATACCCTATGGGAACAAACATGCTAGAAATAGGAGGAAACCCCTATGGCTAAATAGAGCTGTAAGGGAAGCAATAAAAGAAAAACAGAAAGCCTTAAAAGAATTAAAGAGGGTAGGTAGTGATGAGGCATTATATAATTATAGAAAATAAATAAAATATGTAAAAAGCAAATTAAGTTAGCTAAGTTTGAGACAGAGAGACTCATTGCGAGAGAAAGTAAAAATAATCCTAAAATATTCTTTAACTACATAAACAGTAAAAAACTGAAAAGCGATAGTGTTGTCCCCCTTAAAAATAGTCTTGGTGAAATGGTGGAAGGGGATGAGGGTAAAGCCAACCTGCTGAATGACTTTTTTTCTACGGTTTTTATACAAGAAAATGCCATGGTAGATGACTTGACCAGTGATACCATAAATTCACCCTTGAATATTACCTGCTTAACCCAGCAGGAAGTACGCCGCCGCCTCGAAATCACTAAGGTTGACAAATCTCCGGGCCCGGATGGCATACACCCCAGAGTACTACAGGAATTGAGTTCTGTGATAGATAGACCATTATTTTTAATCTTCTCAGATTCCTTAACAACAGGGTCGGTACCGCAGGACTGGCGCATAGCAAATGTGGTGCCAATATTCAAAAAGGGGACAAAAACTGAGCCGGGAAATTATAGGCCGGTAAGTTTAACCTCTACGGTTGGTAAAATCCTTGAGGGTTTCTTGAGAGATGCTATACTGGAGTATCTCAAGAAAAATAACCTTATGACAGAGTATCAACATGGGTTTATGAGGGATCGATCCTGTCAAACTAATTTGATCAGCTTCTATGAAGAGGTAAGTTCAAGTCTGGACCAGGGAAATGCAGTGGATGTTGTGTATATGGACTTTTCAAAAGCTTTTGATACGGTGCCACACAAAAGGTTGGTACATAAAATGAGAATAATGGGGATAGGGGAAAATATGTGTAACTGGGTTAAAAACTGGCTCAGTGATAGGAAACAAAGGGTAGTTATTAATGGTACGTACTCGGACTGGGTCTCAGTTCATAGTGGGGTACCACAGGGGTCAGTATTGGGCCCGCTTCTTCTCAACATATTTATAAATGACCTTGTTGGGGGCATGCGGAGTAGAATTTCAATATTTGCAGATGATACTAAACTCTGCAGGGTAATCAATACAGAGGAGGATAATTTTATATTACAGGGAGATTTATGTAAATTGGAGGATTGGGCTGAGAAGTGGCAATTGAATTTTAATGTAGATAAATGTAAGGTCATGCACTTGGGTAGAGGAAATAACATTTATGATTATGTACTTAATTGTAGAACACTGGGTAAAACAGACACAGAAAAAGACTTGGGTGTATGGGTGGATGGTAAACTTCACTTTAGTGGACAGTGTCAGGCAGCTGCTGCCAGGGCTAATAAAATAATGGGATGTATTAAAAGAGGTATAAGTGTTCATGAAAAAAATATAGTTCTACCTCTGTACAAGTCACTAGTGCGACCGCACTTAGAATACGGTGTACAATTCTGGTCACCGATATATAAGAAGGACATAGCTGAACTGGAGAGGGTGCAAAGAAGAGCCACCAAGATTATTAGAGGAATGGGTGGGCTGCAATACCAAGACAGGTTATTAAACTTGGGGTTATTTAGTTTGGAAAAACGAAGGCTTAGGGGGGATCTAATCACAATGTATAAATATATGAGGGGACAGTACAGAGACCTTTCCAAAGATCTTTTTACACCTAGGCCTGCGACTGGAACACGGGGGCATCCGCTACGTCTTGAGGAAAGAAGGTTTAATCATAATCATAGACGAGGATTCTTTACTGTACGAGCAGTGAGACTATGGAACTCTCTGCCGCATGATGTTGTAATGAGTGATTCACTACTAACATTTAAGCAGAGCCTGGACGCCTTTCTTGAAAAATGTAATATTACCAGTTATGTATATTAGATTTTATGACAGGGTATTGATCCAGTGAACTAGTCTGATTGCCGGATGTGGACGAAGGAAGGACTTGTTTTCCCCATTGGAACTTGTTTGCCACATTGGGGTTTTTTTTTTGCCTTCCTCTGGATCAACATGTTAGGCTACGGGTTGAACTAGATGGACTTATAGTCTCCCTTCAACCTTAAAAACTATGATACTATGATAAGTATGGGCACCTCAACATAAAAGTGACATTAATATTTTGTAGATCCTCCTTTTGCAAAAACAACAGCCTCTAGTCGCTTCCTGTAGCTTTTAATGAGTTCCTGGATGAAGGTAGATTTGACCATTCCAACAATTCCAGTTCAGTTAAGTTTGATACAGTACACTATCCATCCCCCCCTCATGGCCCCCTCCCCAAACAGTACACTACCCCCCCCCCACGGCCCCCTCCCCATACAGTACACTACCCCCCCCCATACAGTACACTATCCATCCCCCCCCACGGCCCCCTCCCCATACAGTACACTATCCCCCCCATACAGTACACTATCCATCCCCCCCCCACGGCCCCCTCCCCATACAGTACACTACCCCCCCCCCACGGCCCCCTCCCCATACAGTACACTACCCCCCCCCACGGCCCCCTCCCCATAGAGTACACTACCCCCCCTACGGCCCCCTCCCCATAGAGTACACTATCCCCCCCCACGGCCCCCTCCCCATACAGTACACTACCCCCCCCCCCCACACAGTACACTATCCCCCCTCCCACGGCCCCCTCCCCATACAGTACACTACCCCCCACGGCCCCCTCCCCATACAGTACACTATCCCCCCCTCCCACAGCCCCCTCCCCATACAGTACACTATCCCCCCCTCCCACGGCCTCCTCCCCATACAGTACACTATCCCCCCCTCCCACGGCCCCCTCCTCATACAGTACACTATCCCCCCCTCCCACGGCCCCCTCCCCATACAGTACACTATCCCCCCCTCCCACGGCCCCCTCCCCATACAGTACACTATCCCCCCCCTCCCGCGGCCCCCTCCCCATACAGTACACTATCCCCCCCCTCCCACGGCCCCCTCCCCATACAGTACACTATCCCCCCCCACACAGTACACTATCCCCCCCCACGGCCCCCTCCCCATACAGTACACTTTCCCCCCCCACGGCCCCCTCCCCATACAGTACACTATCCCCCCCTCCCACGGCCCCCTCCCCATACAGTACACTATCCCCCCCCTCCCGCGGCCCCCTCCCCATACAGTACACTATCCCCCCCCTCCCACGGCCCCCTCCCCATACAGTACACTATCCCCCCCCCCACACAGTACACTATCCCCCCCCCACGGCCCCCTCCCCATACAGTACACTTTCCCCCCCCACGGCCCCCCTCCCCATACAGTACACTATCCCCCCCTCCCACGGCCCCCTCCCCATACAGTACACTATCCCCCCCCCCACACAGTACACTATCCCCCCCCACGGCCCCCTCCCCATACAGTACACTTCCCCCCCCCACGGCCCCCTCCCCATACAGTACACTATCCCCCCCCAAGGCCCCCTCCCCATACAGTACACTATCCCCCCCCTCCCACGGCCCCCTCCCCATACAGTACACTATCCCCCCCCCACACAGTACACTATCCCCCCCCCCCACGGCCCCCTCCCCATACAGTACACTATCCCCCCCCACGGCCTTCTCCCCATACAGTACAGTACGCTATCCCCCCTCCCCATACAGTAACTATCCCCCCCTCGCACGGCCCCCTCCCCATACAGTACACTATCCCCCCCTCCCACGGCCCCCTCCCCATACAGTACACTATCCCCCCCCCATACAGTACACTATCCCCCCCCCCATACAGTACACTATCCCCCCCCCACGGCCCCCTCCCCATACAGTACACTATCCCCCCCCACGGCCCCCTCCCCATACAGTACACTATCCCCCCCCACGGCCCCCTCCCCATACAGTACACTATCCCCCCCCCACGGCCCCCTCCCCATACAGTACACTATCCCCCCCCACGGCCCCCTCCCCATACAGTACACTATCCCCCCCACGGCCCCCTCCCTATACAGTACAATATCCCCCCACAGTACACTATCCCCCCCCCACGGCCCCCTCCCCATACAGTACACTATCCCCCCCCACGGCCCCCTCCCCATACAGTACACTATCCCCCCCCACGGCCCCCTCCCAATACAGTACACTATCCCCCCCACGGCCCCCTCCCTATACAGTACAATATCCCCCCACAGTACACTATCCCCCCCCCACGGCCCCCTCCCCATACAGTACACTATCCCCCCCCCACGGCCCCTCCCCATACAGTACACTATCCCCCCCCCACGGCCCCCTCCCCATACAGTACACTATCCCCTCCCCCACGGCCCTCTCCCCATACAGTACACTATCCCCCCCCCCACGGCCCCCTCCCCATACAGTACACTATCCCCCCCCTCCCCATACAGTACACTATCCCCCCCCACGGCCCCCTCCCCATACAGTACACCGCCCCCTCCCCATACAGTACACTATCCCCCCCCCACGGCCCCCTCCCCATACAGTACACTATCCCCCCCCTCCCCATACAGTACACTATCCCCCCCCCACGGCCCCCTCCCCATACAGTACACTACCCCCCCCCCACGGCCCCCTCCCCATACAGTACACTATCTCCCCCCCGCGGCCCCCTCCCCATACAGTACACTATCCCTCCTCCCCATACAGTACACTATCCCCCCTCCCCATACAGTACACTATCCCCCCCCCACGGCCCCCTCCCCATACAGTACACTATCCCCCCCCCACACAGTACACTAACCCCCCCACGGCCCCCTCCCCATACAGTACACTATCCCCCCTCCCCGTACAGTACACTATCTCCCCCCCCACACAGTACACTATCCCCCCCCTCCCCATACAGTACACTACCCCCCCCACGGCCTCCTCCCCATACAGTACACTATCCCCCCCCTCCCCATACAGTACACTATCTCCCCCCCCACACAGTACACTATCCCCCCCCTCCCCATACAGTACACTATCCCCCCCACGGCCCCTCCCCATACAGTACACTATCCCCCCCACGGCCCCCTCCCCATACAGTACACTATCCCCCCTCCCCGTACAGTACACTATCCCCCCCCACACAGTACACTATCCCCCCACGGCCTCCTCCCCATACAGTACACTATCTCCCCCCCCCCACACAGTACACTACCCCCCCCCTCCCCATACAGTACACTACCCCCCCCACGGCCTCCTCCCCATACAGTACACTATCCCCCCCCCTCCCCATACAGTACACTATCCCCCCCCCACGGCCCCCTCCCCATACAGTACACTATCCCCCCTCCCCGTACAGTACACTATCCCCATCCACACAGTACACTATCCCCCCCCCCACGGCCTCCTCCCCATACAGTACACTATCCCCCCCCACACAGTACACTATCCCCCCCCCTCCCCATACAGTACACTATCCCCCCCTCCCACGGCCCCCTCCCCATACAGTACACTATCCCCCCCCACACAGTACACTATCCCCCCCCCCCACGGCCCCCTCCCCATACAGTACACTATCCCCCCCCACACAGTACACTATCCCCCCCCCTCCCCATACAGTACACTAACCCCCCCACGGCCCCCTCCCCATACAGTACACTATCCCCCCCCACGGACCCCTCCCCATACAGTACAATATCCCCCCAGCCTCCCCATACAGTACAATATCCCCCACCCCCACTATATCTCACAGCCTCATACAGTATAATATCCCCTACAACTCTCCCATACAGTACACTATCGCCCACAACGCCCCCATACAGTACAATATAACCCACAGCCCCCCAAACAGTATACTATCCCCAACAAGCCCCCCCATGAATGTGACCCATGTTGTGATAGTTCCATGTGGCCGGTCCGGCCCTGTGTAGAGGTCAGATACTGTGTCTAGGAGGGAGAGGTCCGGGCGGTCACATTTCGGGGCCCTGGGGGCTCATAGGATCTTCGGTGCTCACAGTTGGGACATCCTCTCCCAGCAGCTCTACCTCCGGTTTCTGCAATGCGGTACAATCCGGCACTTTGCAGGAAAATCGCAACCGGTTTTTTTTGCTGCCGGTTGCGATTTTCCTGCATAGACTTTAATTAGTGCCGCATGGCCTTGCGTTTCGTCCGGTTTTTGCCGCATGCGGCAGATTTAGGCGATGCGGCGGCCGGATGGAACGTTGCCTGGCACGTTTTTTCGTGCGGCAAAAAACCCGCATCGCGCCGCATTCGGCCGATGCGGCGCATTTTTCAATGCATGCCTATGGCGGCCGGATGCAGCAATAACCGCATCCAGCCGCCGCATGCGGTTTTTGCCACTGCGCATGCTCAGTAGCATGCCGCAAGCGGCAAAAACCGGACTGGCCGCAAAGGCTACTTTCACACATCCGGTTTGAGCACTGCGGCTCAATCCGGCTGTGAAAACTATGCAATGGATGCGGCGAAAACACCGCATCCTTTGCATACGTTTTTACATGCGGCCCGTCCGTTTTTTTCCGGTTGCGGCATGCTACTGAGCATGCGCAGTGGAAAAAAACGCATGCGGCGAGCGGATGCGTTTTTTCCGCATCGCGCCGCATCCGGCCTCCATAGGTATGCATTGAAAAATGCGCCGCAGCGGCCGGATGCGGTGTTTTTTGCCGGAGCGAAAAACGTTGCAGGGAACGTTCGATCCGGCATCGGCTAAATCTGCCGCATGCGGCCAAAACCGGACCGAACGCAAGCCCCTGCGGCACAATACGGCACTAATGTAAGTCTATGCAAAAAAACCCGCAACCGGCGTTACAAAAGCCGGTTGCGGTTTTTCTGCAGAACGCCGTATTGTGCCACAGAGCAAAAATCCGGATGTGTGAAAGTAGCCAAAGGAAAAACTTATGCAAAGGATGCGGTGTTTTCGCCGCATCCGTTGCATAGTTTTCACAGCCGGATTGAGCCGCAGGGCTCAAACCGGATGTGTGAAAGTAGCCTAAGGTACTTTCACACATCCGGATTTTTGCTCTGCGGCACAATACGGCGTTCTGCAGAAAAACCGCAACCGGCTTTTGTAACGCCGATTGCGGTTTTTTTTGCATTGACTAAGGCTACTTTCACACATCCGGTTTGAGCCCTGCGGCTCAATCCGGCTGTGAAAACTATGCAACGGATGCGGTGAAAACACCGCATCCTTTGCATCAGTTTTTACATGCGGCCGGTCCGGTTTTTTCCGGTTGCGGCATGCTACTGAGCATGCGCAGTGGAAAATACCGCATGCGGCGACCGGATGCGGTTTTTTCCGCATCGCGCCGCATCCGGCCTCCATAGGGATGCATTGAAAAATGCGCCGCAGCGGCCGGATGCGGCGCGATGCGGTGTTTTTTGCCGGAGCAAAAAACGTTGCAGGGTACGTTCGATCCGGCCGCCGCATCGGCTCTAGCTACTTTCACACATCCGGTTTGAGCCCTGCGGCTCAATCCGGCTGTGAAAACTATGCAACGGATGCGGTGAAAACACCGCATCCTTTGCATCAGTTTTTACATGCGGCCGGTCCGGTTTTTTCCGGTTGCGGCATGCTACTGAGCATGCGCAGTGGAAAATACCGCATGCGGCGACCGGATGCGGTTTTTTCCGCATCGCGCTGCATCCGGCCTCCATAGGGATGCATTGAAAAATGCGCCGCAGCGGCCGGATGCGGCGCGATGCGGTGTTTTTTGCCGGAGCAAAAAACGTTGCAGGGTACGTTCGATCCGGCCGCCGCATCGGCTAAATCTGCCGCATGCGGCAAAAACCGGACCGAACGCAAGCCCCTACGGCACAATGCGGCACTAATGTAAGTCAATGCAAAAAAAACCCGCAATCGGCGTTACAAAAGCCGGTTGCGGTTTTTCTGCAGAACGCC